>NC_056737.1:1302219478-1302409478 GCF_019279795.1 Protopterus annectens | reverse complement strand
GTGTGCTCCTAATTATACCTACTGTTTCCTTGGCTCAGTATGACGGCACAGCTCAATTCAACACAGCCAATACAGCAAGGTGATACCCACAGAGACTGGTAAATGCCGCCAATGTTGTGAGAATGACAGCCTCCCTCCTTCCAGGATGCACAAGCAATGGTGTTGGTTACACAAGCTCATCCTTCCCCACCTGGTTTCTTATGGGTCACTAATCAAATGAATAGTTGTGTAAAATCTTACCATAACCACAGATGTCCTTCTCTTCCATGTTGAAGTATTCCAAACCCTTGGGTTATCCTCTTTTTACTACCAGAACATCTGACCAGTATATAAAAGCTTCTAGTCACTGCTAGGTATATGGGATGTCTGACATTGGATGAGGGAGCATGGGCTATAAAAGTGATGTCTGCACGTACCTTTCCTCAGAACTTAACAACCCAGTTGGACCCCAGTCCCAGGATAGCTGTACACATCCTGTGTCATCCAAGAAGGAGCAATTTATTGAAAGAAGGGGGAAAAGGGGGAGAGAAAGAATACTGCAACATGGATGAGAAGGACATTTATAGCTATGGTAAGATTTTACACAACTATTCTATGTCCTTCTATTCTCATGTTGCAGAATTCTAAGCCCTTGGGTGAGTGTCAAAGCGAAGAACAGGGAGGAGGTTTTGAACTGTTTTCTAAAAATCCATGAAGGACTGCCCTGGCAAATCCCGCTCTAGATCTTGAAATGTGATCCAATCTATAACATTTGGTGAAGGTATGGACAAAGTCCATGTAGCTGTCTCTAGAAGTTAAGCAGTGTCCAGTCCCTTGCTGAAGGCTCCAGATGAAGCCATAGCCCTAGTAGAGTGAGCCTTAATTTTGGATTTTAGATGTTTTCCATGGTACGTGCAGCAGAAGACAATGGCCCAGAAATCCAGGCTGAGATAGTCCGTTTTGTCACTGCTCTTCTTAGAGCCCTGGGATGAAGAGAGACAAACAACTGTTCTGATTTCCTAATTGACTTGGTCTTGTCAAGGTAAAATCTAAGCTGTCGGTGAACATCAAGAGAATGCAACACTCTCTCACTGTCATTCTGTGGATGTGGGAAGAAGATGGGCAGGTGACTACCCTGGTTTAAAGACAGCTCATTGACCACTTTGGGCATGAAGGAGGGCTTGGTCCTATCCTTATGGAAGGTGAGAAAAAGAGGTACTGCCATGACGGCCTGTAGGTGTGACACTCTTCTGGCTGATGTCAGGGCTACCAGGAGTACAGTTTTCTAAGTACAGTGTTTCAGAGAAGTTTTAGATGCTGGTTCAAAGGGGGCAGCTGTGAACTTCTCTAAAACATAATTCAGGTCCCATGGAGGTGGAACCGGCTTCCTGGGGGGCCTGAGATGCAGTAATCCCTTTAACAATAACTTTGCAGGTAGCTGAGATGCTAAAGGGGGATCAAGAGGCAGACAAGCCAAAATTGCAGCAAGGTGGGCCTTAACAGAGGAATATGCCAACACTGTATGCAAAAATTTACACAGGTATGACAGTACCAAGGGAACTTCACCTTGAAAAGGATCCAGCTGTCTTTGTAGACACTACATGGAAAACCATTTCCACTTAGACAAATAAGACTTCCTGGTATTAGGTTTCCTGGCCACCTGCAGGACTGTAAGCACATCCTCTGTGTAAAGGTGCCTGTAAGGGATCAAAACTCTATTACCCAGAGAGTAAGGTTCAGAGACTCTAGGTGGGGATGGATTATCTTGTGTGAGAAGGTCCACTATGTAAGGTAACTTGTGATGATTGCCTCTGGCTAAATGCAGAAGGAGGGGAAGCCAATGCTGTCATGGCCAAAAGGGAGTCACCAACAAGGTTTTTGTTTGTCTTGCTGGATTTTCAGTACGGTGTTTTGAACAAGTGGGAAGGGGGGAATGCATAGAGAAATATCCCCTTCCATGAGATTGAAAAGGCATCAGTTGCCCTCGCCTGGGGACTGGGTAGCCTGGTGCAAAATAATGGAAGCTGTCTGTTCAGAGGGGAGGCAAATAGATCTATCTGTGGTGTACCCCACTTGTGGACTATGTCCAGGAATACATCCCTGTGAAGCATCCATTCATGGGATTGTGACACGGGAGTTGCTCAAGGTGTTTGCCTGAGTGTTCTGGGTTGAAGGGATGTATATTGCCTGCAAAGAGACTCCCTGCTGGGTCGTCAGCTCCCAGACGTGGAGTGCAAATCTGCACAGCAACTAAGATTTTGTTCCCCTCTGCTTGTTCACATATCATAGAACTGTATTGTTGTCTGAACAATTTTAGGGGACCCTGCATTAGAGTATGTTGGAAGACTTTCAGAGCAAATAAGATTGCTCTCAATTTTCTGATATTGATATGCTCCCATCTGAAGGAGTCTGACCAAGTACTCTGTATTCTGAGGTTGCCCATGGCAGCTCCCCAACCCAGATCTGAGGCATCTGTGTACATCTCCTGAACTGGGGGGACAGCTTGTAAGGGAAGCTCCGAGTTGAGTGTCACTTGGTGCAACCACAAAAGGATCTCTTTCTTGAGGCATGGAAGGAAAGGTATGTTGTACTCCAGGGAGTGTGAGTGTTGTGTCCTGATAGACCTCAGGTACCACTGCAATTTTCTCATGTGAAGTCTTGCCAGTGGCAGCATTGGGATAGTGGATGCCATATAGCCCAGTAGTCTGACATATTGCCTGGCTGTCAAGGCAGTGGTTGGAGGACAGAGAGCAGGTACTGCTTTAGGTTCTTCACCATTTGAGGTGGAAGGAATGCCCTCATGACATCCGTCCTTATTCTGCACCCAAGAAAAACCTGGTCCTGTGAGGGATTTAGACTGGTCTTGGGGTAACTGATGTTGAATCCCAGTGCTTGCAGGGCTGATAGAACTGTTTGTCATTGGCACTGAAGGAACCTGGAACATTCTGCCTGAATCAGGAGGTTGTCCAGGTATGGGAAGATTGGGTCTGGCAGTAGGCAATCACTGGAGACAAGCACTTAGTGAATACCCTTGGTGCTGTAGAGAGTCCAAAGGGCAAAGCAGAGAACTGAAAGTGTGAGGAACCCACAGAAAAAAAGTAAATATCTCCTGTAGTTGGTCTTTATGGGGATGTGTAAGTAGGCATTCTTTATGTCCAAAGTAATTAGGAATCCCTGAGGCATTACCAAGAGAAAGAGGGTCTGGAGGGTAAGCATACGAAAGGTGGGTACTTGCAGAAAAAGACTGAGGTGGGAGAGATCTAGGATTGGTCTCAATGGTCCAACCTTCCTTAGGACTAAGAACCGTCTTGAGTAAAATTCCCTTCCCCTTTCTGCCAGGGGGACAGGCTATATTATCCATTGAACAAGCAGACTGTCTATGACTGGTTGGAAAAGAGGGAACTGTTCTTTGGGTGGCTATGGGATGCCCCTCAAGGAGAGTGGGGTAATCCAGGTCATAGAATTATCCTTTTCTATAATGGACAAGACCCACCTGTCTGAGGTAATGCTTTTCCAAACTGGAAGATAATGAGACAGCCTTAGGGACAGGGGAATGAAATCAGGGGAATTCAGCACCAGAGGCAGGTAGTTACAGACTACATGCCCTGTCCTAAAACTGAGGTTTCTGGGCAGGGGTCTGAGCAGGTCTGGAAGGAGTCTGTTGCTTCCTGGTGCACTTTCTGCCCCTGGAAGGAGGGGGTGGAGTTGAATGTTTTCTGATGAACTGGGTTTGGAGAGGGAGTTCCTATGAAATTTGGGTATAGGAGATACAAACAAGTGGTTTAAATTCTGTAGCTCCTTCCCCTTTTGTTGAAAAGTTTTGAATAATTAGCCACTTTTGTTCCAAAAAAGGGCTGAGTTACCCATGGGTGCATCTAAACGTTTGGCCCTAATGTCGTCAGGCAAGGGCTGTAGTCTTAGCCAAGAATATCTTCTCGGGACTGAAGTAGATGCAGCAGAGCTGGCAAAGTTTTTGCAGCATCATAACTGCATCTACCTGAAGGTCTAGTGACCTGGAAAGACAGGGAAAGAAGCCTAGACATTTGTGCCTTAAAAGGAGAATCGGGGAGGTCTGATAAGAGCCTGGTGGCCTGGGCCAAAAGAGCTAGGGCAAACTTTGATGTGTGTCTGGTAATTCATTGCCCTGAAGGCCAAAGTGGCAGAAGTATATACTTTTTTGCCAATACGCTCCATGGCCTTGCTCTCCTTGTCTGTGGGGAGGGCAGACGTGGAAGGAAGCAGTTTGGAAGGCTTAAAAGGAGAGAAACTGAGATAGTGCTAGAGTCTGCAACTGGGCATTTGATCAGAAATTTGGCCCCCTGTGGGACCTTATAGAACCTATCAGGTCTTTGAGGGGCAGGGGTTGTGAATAAAAAGTTATGTACCTACCATAACGTTCCATGTTAGTTGTCTTCTCACCTTCTTTCTTTCTGGCTGGGTTCGGAGCCGATCCTCGGCTCCAACTCGGCCATCTTCAAAAGCTCGAGAGCTGCTTACTGGCTCAAGGCCCCCCTATATCCCATGATGCCTGGCGCTAGATACCCAGATCTCGTTTGGTCAGTCTAACTGCAGACATAATAATACAGGAATCCTATCCTAGAATGCATAAATCCTACTGGAGAGACTACTAGTCAGAAGGAATAGCCAGAGAAGACTCAGCCAGTGAGAAAAAAACATAAGGAACTCTTCTCGGTCTATTAGGATAGGGGGACGGAGGGTGGGACGCAAGAAAGAAGGCGAGAAGAAGACAACTAACATGGAACGTTATGGTAGGTACATAACTTCTTAATGTTAAGTTGTCTATCTTGCCTTCATTCTTGCTGGTTGGGACAGCGTCCCTAGCACCTCAATCCTGGGTGGCTCATCGGAACGGACTCTTCAGAACAGTGGAACTAAAATCAGCTCTGCTCCTGGAGGCCACGCCCAGCTTATAATGTGAAATGAAGGTATGAGGATTGGCCCATGTAGCTGCCGCACAAATAGTTTCCATTGGCAATCTTGCCTGAAAAGCCACTGAAGTAGCTAGTGCTCTAGTGGAGTGACTTTTTGGTTTAGCAGGAAGCTCTTTATTCCTTAGCTGATATATCAATGTAATAATAGACGTCAACCACCTAGATAAGGTTACTTTTGACACTGGTAGACCTTGTTTACCCTCAGCATAGGACAGGAACAGCTGGTCTGATTTTCTGATTTGCTTAGTTCTATGCAAGTAAAAACGTAACTGTCTATGAACATCCAAATGATGCAATTTGTACTCCACCTTGTTGGAATAATTTGGAAAAAACACAGGGAGATCAATAGACTGATTCAAATTATTCTCAGAAGAAACCTTTGGAAGGAAGGAAGGATTAGTCCTGAGAGGAACTCTGTCATTGTGGAAAACTAGATAAGGAGGGTGAACACAAAGAGCCTGAAGTTCAGAAATTCTTCTGGATGAAGTAATCGCAGCCAGAAGAAGGGTTTTCCAAGAAAGAAACTTCAAAGAACAAGTAGCTGCAGGTTCAAAGAGGGGAAATATCAGGGAAGCTAAAATCAAATTTAGATCCCAGAGAGGCAGGGGATCTCTCACTGGGGGCCTGAGTAAAGTAGTCCCTTTGAGAAAAGCTTTACAAAGCTTATGGGACATAATACTAGTATCTAACAGGCCTGTATGAAAGTTTGAAATTGCAGCTAACTGAACTCTAATCATGGCAGAAGAAGATCCAGCATGAAAAAGTTCCGCTAAAAAATCCAAAATATGGTGCACAGGGGCTGAAAAGGGATCTATATTTCTAGCCTCTGCCCAGAAAGAGAAACGTTTCCACTTACTAGCATAAGTCTTTCTAGTGGTAGACTTATGCGATAATAAGATGATTTCACGCACCGAGTGGGAGATGTTCGTAAGCCTGGCTAAGGTCGGAAGTGGAGCAACCAAGCATTGAGCTGGAGAGATTGAAGGGATTGGTGCAGCCTGCCCGACTGATGGATCAGGAGGTCTGGAACTGGGTCCAGGGCTGCTCCAGAAGGTGATGATGCAGGAACGGGAACCAAATTTGTCGAGGCCAGTAAGGGGCAATGAGGATCATCTTGCATCCCAATGTGGTAGCTTTCTGTATTAGTTTGGGAATCAGGGGAAATGGAGGGAATGCATAAAGAAGTCCCTGAGGCCAATCGTGAACTAGATCGTCTCTAGGGGAGTGTCCGGGAAGAGGGAGGAGAGAGAAGAAATTGTTGCACTTGCTGTTGAAGGGGGTGGCAAAAAGGTCGCAGCAAGGCTGACCCCATTTGCGGAAGGTTTGGTCCGCCACTGTCTGATTGAGAAACCACTCGTGAGGCATGAGAATTGCTCTGCTCAGCCTGTCCGCTATAACACTGGACTTCCCAGGGATGTGCACTGCTATCAGAAACTGTTGGGAAGAGATCGCCCACTGCCAGAGTCTGAGTGCTTCTCGACATAGGGGGTAGGACCTGGTTCCGCCCTGCTTGTTGATGTACCACACTACCAACATATTGTCTGTTTGAATTGCAATGGTCCCGGTGGGAAGAGAGTTCTGAAGAGCTTGCACGGCCCTCATCTCCAAGACATTGATATGCAGATGGTACTCGTGAGGCTGCCAAGTGCCTTGGACTATTCTGCCCTGAAAATCCCCCCCCCCCCCGATCAGGGAGGCATCCGTGGTCACCGTAGCCACTGGAGGAGGAAGAGCAAATGGTCTGCCCTGGGGTACTGATGGGAAAACCATCCACCAAGCAAGTTGGTTTTTGCATGTCTGTGTGATCATTATCTTGTGAGACATTGGAAGTTGCTGGAAAGACCACTGGGTGAACAGCATCCACTGAAGAATCCTCATATGAAAATGGGCAAGAGGAACTAGTATGATAGCCACTGCCATGAGACCCAAGGTTTTTAGGACGAATCTGGCCTGAATATTTTTGCATCCTAATAAGACCTGCACATGTCGGCAAATGTCTAACACTCTGTCTAATGGAAGTCTCGCTGACATGTCCTTTGTATTTAAGTTTGCGCCTATAAAGATAATAGATTGACAAGGTGACAATGCAGACTTTTCGAAATTTATTGTGATACCTAGTTTGGAGCAAGTTTGGATGGTGTAGTCTCTGGCTTGCAGCAGGTGATGTCTGGTGGTAGCAGTAAGGAGCCAGTCATCTAGATATGGAAACACCTGGAATCCTTGCCATCTCAGGTGAGCGGTAACTACTGCCAAACATTTGGTGAACACCCTGGGGGCTGTGGTGAGACCAAAGGGCAGAGCTCTGAACTGATAATGACTGGCTCCCAGCCAGAAGCAGAGGAATCTTCTGGAGCGTCTGTCCATTTTGATATGGTAGTACACATCCTGAAGATCTATGGAGCACATCCAATTGTCCTGACCCAGAAAAGGTAAAATGGACTGTAGTGTGACCATCCCGAACTTCATTCTTTGAACAGACCTGTTTAGTCTGCTGAGATCCAGAATGGGTCCCCAGTCCCCTATCTTTTTTGGTACCAAAAAGAACCTTGAGTAAAATCCGGATCCTTGCTGGTCTGCTGGGACTGGCTGGATGGCTCTTTTTCTTAGCAGTTTTGATATTTCTTGAACTGCTTGATCCCTTAGATTGGGAGGAACATCTGGAGGGGATTTGTTGGGAATGTAGGGGGTGCAAAAGAAGGGGATTTTGTAGCCTTTGGATATGACAGACAGTACCCATTTGTCTTGTGTTATACTTTGCCAGGCTTTTGGGTACAGCGATAATCTTCCCCCGACAGCCTCCAAAGGTGGACAGCCGGGCAGCACCTCAGGGATGCTGGAAGGGCTTGTCAGAAAAAAGATTCTCTGTTGCCCTGATTTTGCAGACCCCCTCTGCCCTGAGGGCGACATCTATTGTTCTTCCCTCCTCTGCCCCTGGAGGGGAACTCTCCACGTGCGTCAGGCACGGCTCCCTGCGGTTTCTGGAACCACATCTTCCCATTCTTCTGACCTTTGGGATATGGTCTAGAAGGAGTGGAAAAATGGACTCCCAGGGCAGAGAGAGTCTTGCCTTCCTGCTCACAGCTGGTAAGGGTATCCTTCACCTGTGGTCCAAAAAGAGCAGAACCATCAAAGAGGGTGTTGGTGAAAGACACCCTGAAGGGTTCCGCAAAGTTACATAACTGCATCCAAGCATGCCTCCTCAAGGCCATGCCTGTGCCTGCGGCCCTACTCGCACCATCAGCTGCATAAGAGATGAGCCACATGGAGGAGTTTACTACCGAATTAAAAGTCGCCAGCTGGGAGGCAGCTGATGGATCTTGAAGGGTATCTCGTAGCTCTTTAAGGAGATCCCTTTGAAGGCGGGTAAAGTGGCACAAGTAGTTCAGTGACCTCATAGAGAAGGTCGCTGAGGAAAATATCTGCTTCCCATATCTGTCCATCGTCCTAGATTCCTTATTAGGGGGATGGACAGACGAAGAAGTTTCAGCCAACTCCTTTTTTGTGTCCGCTGCTACCACCATGGCATCAACGAGAACACCCTTTGTCAGAAATTGCTTGCCTGTGGTGCAGTAATAAATTTTGTGGGTCTTCAGGGGGTTGGTTCCACTGTGTCTGGGGCTGACCACACCTTCAGAGCCACCACCGACATCAGTGGATCGAAAGGCGGAGACACCCAGGAGGTGGAGGGTCGGGAACCAAACGCGTCCAGGAATACCGACTCATCCTCAGAAGGGTTAAGGGTAGTCCAGTTCCCCCCAAAGTATCTCAAGGATGTCTGAGAAAGTGACATCTTCAGAGGAGGATCTCGGGGACCCTTCCAAATCCTCTCTCGGAAGAAGAAGATACACCCAATGGGGTGCCCTGGAGCACTTGTTCCCCACGCTTGGGGTCTGGAGGAGGGGCAGAGGCAGAAGCAGGCACCATGGGGGGGAGGAGCCGATGAGGCTGATCATGGGACCAGCACACTCCTCATGACCTCGAAGGTACCCCTTCCCGATAGCGGAGAAGGCTCCGGCTCTGAAGAGCCCAGAATCCTTCCCGGCACCGAGAGAGATGGCTCCGAAGCCGATGTAGGAGCTGAACTCACCTGCGCCGAAGCTCCAAGAGGGAGAACGGGGTCAGACAAGGGTCCGATGCCACTCGCCCCCTCGGAGCCGACAAGGGAGTCCTGGCGCCCAGATCCCTCTAAGGACGGCACCATGGAGGAGATCAGAGCCGATGACGGAACTGAAAGCGTAGGTATCGGCGCCAACAGTTCCATGATCCGAACCCCAGCAAGCTCCGGCTCTGAACTCAAAGGGGTGAGTCAAAGGAGGAACTACTGCAAGAGATGGGCGGAGCCGAACCCTGATGAGGGAGGATGGATAACATTTTAGCCAGGGCCTGCGATTTTAGAAGCCTGCTCACCACTCTCTCCACATTGTGGTCAGATAGTCTAGAAGACCGAGAAGAGTGGGATCGGTGACTTTGCTCCGACTGTAACAGAGGCAGCCCCGGAGCACAGTGTATCAACTCTAGGGATGGAGATCTAGAGCGTTTTCGACTCCCTGATGGTTCCGACCCCAGAGTCGGGGCCGACTGGGAGACACGTACTTCGGTTCCAGCCGGAACCAAAGTTGAAGCAGATGCCACACCCGACAACGGCTCAGAACTGGGAGCCGACGGCTTCGTTGGCTTAGAGGGTTTCACTGGCTGGGCCTTAGCCGGTGACCCTTCAGGTTTGAGCAAACCCCTAAGGATTAGCTTATTCCTACGCTCCTGCAGGACTCTTGGACTAAAGGCGTGGCACACCAAACAAGAGTCCTGCAGGTGTTGGGCGCCCAAACAGTAGACACAAGAAGTGTGACCATCTGTCAGTGACATCTTCTGACAGCATGAGTCACACTTCTTGAATCCAGATACTTTCGTATCTTTAGACATTCCTGTAAAAGGAAATATCACAGAAAAAAAAAGCAACAGAAGGGAACTAGGTAACCAGTAAAACACATGCACTCAACACAAGTTACCACACCCTAACAGCACACGCACACTATATATCTAAGAAAACAGTAAATAAACCTACTGATATACAACAATTTATAATAAAAAAACTACTATATAAATATTGAAGAACAAGAATTAGCCTCTAACTAAAAAAGGCTACCTTGAAGAAAACAAAAGGGGGGGGACTCTCTAACAAAAAACGAGTTCCCGAGGGAAAGGAGACTAAATTACAAATAGATAACTAGACTACTAAAACTATTCTAAAACACTAACTACAATACAAATTTTTATAAAAGCTAATAATAAAATAGAAAAATATGACCTGAGCCAGCAAAAGCAACCTCGCAGCAGAAGTGGCAAACGAGATCTGGGTATCTAGCGCCAGGCATCATGGGATATAGGGGGGTCTCGAGCCAGTAAGCAGCTCTCGAGCTTTTGAAGATGGCCGAGTCGGAGCCGAGGATCGGCTCCAAACCCAACCAGCAAGAATGAAGGTGAGATAGACAACTTAACATTTTGGGTTCACAGAAGCTGCACTGAAAGCATCCAAGAAAGCAGGCAGGACAGGTGGAATAGCAGAAGGAGTAGGTGTGCCCATTTGCAGTAGTTCATAGTATCCTTTTTTTGGATCTCTGACATCTCAGAAGAATCCCTCAAAGAATTCTCTCATTTTAGAGTTGGTCGCACCAAAAAGTGAGATCCTCACCTGGAGAGTCTGTCTTTGCAAAGTCCTCCTCTGGGGAAGCATAGCCAAGGAGATGGCATCTAAGACACATAGGAAAGTGAGTCCTCTGAGGAGGAGTTAGAGGAATCCTCATTTTCAGGTTGAGGGATGTCTTCAACCTAAGGCCTTGGACTAATAAATGGAGGGGCAACTGGTGGTGAGGCAGGCATAGCAGGCCTTAGGGCTTTGAATGCATTAAATAAACTTTGTGAGAAGGCTTGCCAGTCTGGTTGGCTTTCAACAGGGACTGAAACATGCTTGGACTTTTGTTTCCTTTTCAGGAAGGCCTAGAGGGCATAGGGCATAGGGCCTAAGGGAGGCCTAGGTTTGGTAAGCTTTGGAGGCGTGGAAGAGCCTGTCTGGGCTGCCGGAAAAGCAGAGGTTCCCCCACATCGTCGTTGGCCAACATCTGCGAAACCTCCATGGATGTGCCTTCCACTCTAGGTTCTGTAGCCCCCAGAACAGTAAAATTCAAAAAGAGGCCAGCACCAAAGAGTGAGTATATATATATATATATATATATATATATATATATATATATATATATATGAAACTTAATATGGCATAACCAGAAAAATCAGACCGGTTTCGGCCCCATGGCCTTCCTCAGGTATCACTGAGGAAGGCCATGGGGCCGAACCTGGTCTGAGTTTTCTGGTTATGCCATATTAAATTATATATATACTCACTCTTTTGTGCTGGCCTCTTTTTCAATTTTACATTTGGCTTTTTGGCGTTTTGCACCTGCCTTACATGCGAGTACATTGTGTTGTAATTGTCTCCCGAACAGTACCCACTATACCCACTTCATCAGATTCTAAATGTTCCTCCAGGCCATCAGCCACAGGAAGGACATTGGGTAGGAGTGGTGCAGCAGCGGATTCAGGCCTAGAAACTGGTCTTTCTGGGTGGCTCAACAGACTGACCAGTCAACCCTTCCATAGCTAGCACTAAGCATTTGAGATGCTGGTTTTCTAAATAAATATTGCAGGCATGCAGACGGCTGCAGAGTGCCTTAGAGATGAAATGTTTTATAGTCGTGAGTAGGCCCTAAACAGAAAAGGCAGCTCTCATTGGCATCCTTATGGGGCATCTGACATCTGCACCTACATTTTCCTTTCCTGGATGACATGAACCTATACAGACATGCAGTGACCCACAAGAAAGGTCCTGATGGAGAGATGAAAAGTCAGCAAACAAAGGAGAGAAGTAGTGCTGAAACTGAATTCATCCTCAAGTCTCTTGGTGAGTACCTTCGCGAGATGGACCCTGTTTTTCACAAAATCTCACCAAAGCAACACTGATATATAGACTGTATTTATATAACATATATCATGGACAAAAGTAAATCAAAAATAAAAAAAAGATAGCTGGGTGCACAAGACCTAGGATAAAAAAGTGCCCAATCATGTTAGGCGCACTGGTGCCAGGACTGGAAAAAATGACAGTGTGGAATTCTCAAAATACAGAAACATTCCTACAATGGGGCCAGGCCAGACTCAGGAGGAGGATGCCCCCACTGTTGTAGAAGGAAGCAGAAGTCCACAAAAATGACAAAAACTGATTGGCCAAAGAAGAGCCATAAAGACAATAGAGTGGACTATTGAGGGTAAGAAAGAAATTACGTATTGTTAATATTATGTAAGAAGCCCAGAATTTCCAGACACAAGATATACAAAATGATTAAGAGAGAAATTAGAGGAAAAAAATACTTCTGCAGGAAAAACTGTCAGAAGCTTCAATAAAAATTTGCATTCATTAATACAACAGATTTTTGAAAAAACAGTATACAGATCAAAAAATGTTGATCTCTTTGGAAAAAGAACCATCTGAGGAAGTGAGAAAATATAAACAACAAAACCTAGAGATATTTGAAAAATTAAAAAAATAAATAGTGACATGGGAAAGAATGAGATTTGATATGGTGCAATATTTTTGTAAAGGAGAAAGCCAAGTTAACTAATATAGAGAAGGCAGCCTCAAAGATATTCAAAGAGAAATACAGGCAAAGGCCTCCAGATATGGAAAATTTCACAATAAAAAGATTACTAGCACAAAGATGTAATGTAGAAAAGACGATTAGCAAAATAGAAGTTAAAGAAATAGAGGATGAAGTTATGGAGTGCCTGAGAAGTGAAGGATTTAATGTAGAAGGTCGAAAACATACTACATCACAGCATGATGGAGTGAGTCCACAAAATAAGGAAAAACGAGAAGATCAGGAGACATGTGAAGAAGAAATATGGACAGGGGAAAGGAAAAGAGATTTAATATGGTGTAATATTTATGCAAAGGAGAAAGCAAAACTAACCAATAAAAAAACAGCAGCACCAAAGAGCAGCGCCAAAGATATTTGAAGAAAAATATAGGGAAAAGAATCCCGATATGGAAAACTTTACAATACAAACAATTAGAAGACTAAGAGGAAAGTTAGAAAAAGAGATTAGTAATGGAGAAGTCAAAGAAATAGAAATTGAGGCTATGGAACAGCTGCAAAGAGAAGGATTCAGTGTAGTAAATCAAATACACAAAGCACCACAACAGGATAGGGCAATGGATATCCAAATTAAGGGGAAACCAGTGGAAAAGGAAGCACTTGGTCAGGTGCCATATCAAGACATTTTGGAGCCTTTCACAAGAAACCAGTGTAAATGTTCATTTGAAGCTAGACAGCAAGGAAAGGAACAGGAAACTGTGGAAACTCTGATGCAGTCAATGTTGAGGAGTGATAGGCCAGTGAGTTGCCATATGACAGAACAACAGATGATACAGGATGAAACTGAAAAAAATGTGCCACAGAAAGATGCTGTTGAACTTTCTACAGAATTCCCGCAGGAAATGGAAAAAGTACAGTTTTGTACCTACCATAAATGTAGATGTTCGAGTGTATACACTGCTGCAGTCATTACACTTGGGTTATCCTGCAGTCAGGCAGTTCCCCAGTCGGCCTGAGTTCCAATGTCCTGGTCAGCCGTCGGTTGCTGTCGCCTCCTCCCTGACGTCAGTGTGACAGGGGTATACAAGATGCAGCAGACGCTATTTTCTTCAGTTTTTCTTGCCCCAGATGTCAGGTGCCTCTAAATAGGTAGGCAATTCAAATTGCTAATAAAACATACATAAGAAAAGCAAACAACAACTTACAGCTACCAGCAAATACACCCCATAGGTAGTAAAGGGTAGAAGACATATTACATATCAGCCAGTAAGAGGGGAAGGAAGGAGGGTAACCTGGACTGCAGCAGTGTATACACCCGAACATCTACATTTATGGTAGGTACAAAACTGTACTATGTTCATCGTGTTACACTGCTGCAGTCATTACACTTGGGTAGAATCCTAAAGCTGAGGTAGGGAGGCTGGTTCTATAAGGCATTAGGGGTGGCTATAAGGCCCTGCAGCACTGCAGTGGCGAAGCCAGCTCTGGATTTAGAGTATAGAGGCAGATGTTAATGCTTGGTGAAGGTATGTACAGAACTCCAAGTTGCTGCTTCTAAAATATCCTTGTTAGGTACTCCTCTGAGGTAGGCAGTTGAAGTGGCTGTTGCCCTGGAGGAGTGAGATCTAATGCTGCTAGGTACAGGTTTTCCATGGTATGTATAGCAGAAACGTATACAATTGTCCTATCCATTTTGAAATAGTCTGTTTTGAAATGGCTTTTCCCTGTGCTCCTGCAGCATATGCTACCAATAATTGCTCAGATTTTCTGAAAGCTTTGGTTTTGTCCAAGTAGAAGTGTAACTGCCTGTGAATGTCCAAAGAATGGAGTAGTCTCTCCCCTTTATTCTGTGGTTTAGGAAAAAAAGTTGGCAGGTGAATAGTTTGGTTTAGAGCCACACTGGAAACCACCTTTGGCATAAAATAGGGTTAGTTCTTAAAGACACCCTGTCCTGGTGGAAAATGAGGAACGGTTCCACTGCCATTAGTGCCTGTAATTCTGAAACTCTTCGTGCTGATGTTATTGCCAGGAGCAGAGCAGTTTTCCAAGAGATGTATTTTAATTCTGTTGTGTTAGCTGGCTCAAAAGGAGGTAAAGTTAATTTTTCCAAAACAAAGTTGAGGTCCCAAGTTGGAGTAGTTGCTCTACGGGGCGGTCTTATGTTTTTAGCCCCTCTGAGGTACTGTTTTAACAGAGGATTAGAGAAAATTGGTGGATCCGTGTTGTAATGAGCAGAGATGGCAGAGGCGTGGATCTTGATGGATGAGAAGGAGAGGCCTTTGTCCAGCATCTCAGTTAAGTATTGCAGTATCTGAGGAATGTTTGGGACAAGACGGTCAAGGCTGTGAGCTTGGTTCCAGGCACAAAATCTCTTCCATTTATCCGAATAGGCTTTCCTGGTACTAGGCTTTCTGGCCTCCAGAATGACATCCATAACAGCTTTGGAGAGAGGTATTGCTTGCTTGACTAAGGAATCTTCCATGCAGCTAGGTTTAAGGTCTTTAGTTGGCTGTGTAGTATTTGATTGTTGTGCTGAGTCAGCAGATGTGGGATTTGAGGCAAAATCCAGGGTGGTTCTTGTGCTAAGCTCCTTAAGATTGGGTACCAGTGCTGGTGTGGCCAGTCTGGTGCAATCAGGATCATCTTTGGCTCTTCTTGCCTGGCTTTTATGAGTACCTTTGGCAGGAGAGGTAGTGGTGGAAAAGCATATACTTGTAGGTTCTCGAGGGCATCCACTTTCCATGCTTGTGGATGGTAACTCCTTGTGCAGAATTTTTGTAGCTGGCAGTTCATTGGGGATGCAAACAGATCTATGTCCAGGCTCCACCATTTCTGTGTTATCATTCTGAATATTTGTGGATTCAATTCCCATTCGTGGGGATCCATGATGTTTCTGCTTAAGTCATCTGCCAGTGTGTTTTTCTCTCCTGGCAGGAATTGTGCTTGCAGATGAACTTGAAGGTTTATAGCTGTGTTCCACAAGGTCATGGCTTGTCTGCAGAGGGGGACGGAGTGAGTGCCCCCTTGCTTGTTTATTACAACATAAATGTGGTGTTGTCTGTCTTTAGTAGTAGTTGTCCTGGATGCAGCAGGTCCCTGAAAGCTATAAGGGCATTTTGTACATCTAGCATCTCTTTTTGATTGATGTGAAGATGCCTTTGTTCTGTGGGCCACGTGCCCTGAATACATTTGCCTGCCATGTGTGCTACCCAGTCGTAATCCAATGCATCTGTTGTCAGTGTTTGCCTGGCTGTGGGTTGTGTAAAAGGCTGTTCCTTGTTGAGGTGACAAGCTTGAACCCACCATTGAAACTCCTGTTGAAGGCAAGGAATTAGTGGTATAACTGTTTCCAAACTTTGACAGTGTTGAGACCATACATTCTTTAGGTACCATTGTAGTTTCCTCATATGCAGTCTGGCATATGGAAATAGTAGTATGCAAGATGCCATGTAACCCAAGGCCTGCAGAATTTTTCTTGCAGGGAGTTGGGTCTTTGTTGCCATCAATTGAAAGTAATGAGTCAGTTGTCCTTGCTTGTCTGGCGTGAGATAAGCCATCTGGGCCGTTGTGTTCAAGCTGGTACCCAGGAATATAATCTCTTGTGAAGGCACTAGTTTTGATTTCTTTTCGTTTACTGTGTACCCCAGGCAACTTAATAACTTTTTTACAAATGCCAGATGCTTTAGAAGAATGTCCTTGCTCTCTGCTTGAATCAGGCAGTCGTCCAGGTACGGATAAATTTGAATTCCTTTCTGTCTGCAAAATGCAATTACTGGTGCCAGGCACTTTGTGAAGACCCTGGGCGCTGTAGATAAGCCAAAGGGCAGTGCAGAGAATTGGTAGTGCATTGAACCAGCTATGAATCTGAAGTATCTTCTGCAGTTTTGTCTGATAGGGACATGCAGGTATGCCTCCTTGAGGTCCAAGGTCACGAGCCAAGCTTTCTTGCCCAGCATGGGAAGAAGCTGCTGTAGTGTCAACATTTTGAATTTCAGGACATCCAGGCAAGTGTTTAGAGAAGAAAGATCCAGAATGGGCCTTCAGGCTTTCTCCTTTCTGGGTACCAGAAAGAGTCTTGAGTAAAATCCTTGTCCTTGCTCCTGTGACGGTACCTTTTGAATAGCTCTCATATCCATGAGTGCTGTAATTTGTTTTTGAGCCTCTGCCCATTGATTTGGTGGCAGATTTGGCATTCTTTTTAACCTTGGCAGTGTGTGAAAGTGGAACCTGTAACCTTGAGATACAATGTTGAGAACCCATTTGACTTTGGTGATCATATGCCAATTGTGGTAGAAGAGTGCCAGTTTTCCTCCCAAGGGGGCTGCCAAGAGAGATTTGTTTGGCAGCTGTAGTGGGAAGTCATTGGAGATGCTTTTTATATGGTTGGGGCCTGTCTTCCCCTTCTTTCTGGCCTGATGCAACCCATTGTCGAGGCTTGTAAGGACCTTGCGGTTGACCTCTACCTCTTGGACGTCTGTATCTTCCCCTTTGAGGTCTGTCTGTAATTGCAAAGGACCAATTCTTAGTTGGCCAATTTCTGCTAAATCTAGGAGGCTGAACCTGTAAGAAATCCTTCACCATTTGCACAGATTTTGCCTTATCCTCCATTTTCTTTAATAACTCTTCTGCCTTAACTCTAAAAAACACATCCTGCTGCAAAGGTGCATCCAATAATTTTGCTTTAACATGATCTGGTAACGTATGTTCTTTTAACCAAGCATGTCTTCTAATGACAGAGCCTGTAACTGCTGCTCTGCAGGAGGCCTCTAGAGAATCAAAACCACATTGCAAAGTATGCTTTCCCACTTGTTCAGCTGCATGCAATAAATCCTGCATTTCTTTAAAATTAGGAGGATCTAAATCTGGAACCATTTTTTGTTTCAACTGAGACAGTAAAAATTGCTGATATTTTAATATGTGAAACTGGCAATTTAAGGCTCTCATTGCTAAAGTTGCAGACGTATATACTTTTTTTCCCCATCTGTCTAATACTCTGGAATCTTTGTCAGAGGGAACTGGATTCTTGGCTGAAGAGGCCTTAACCCCTTTGGGTCCCTGAGAAATAGTTTCAGGGTCAGCTACAGGACTTTTATACAGAAATCTGTGTGAGTCAGGGACTCTGTAGTATCTGTCAGGTTAAACAGGGGCTGGAGGTAAGGAATCAGGATTTAAGCTGGATTCAGTATACACATCATCCACAATATCTAACACTGGCGGAATAGCAAGGGGTCTGTGTCGAGGTAATAAAAGGAAGTCTCTGAGCCTTTTCTTGGATTCTGAGTAATCCTGGCCTTCCCAATGGAAATGCTCCCTCATGGTATGTAGAGTTTCCCCAAAGGAGTAGTCCTCAGGCGGTGAGGCTGATGGAATTGATTCCTCAGCATCAGAATCCTCATAAGGGGGTAAAGAATATCCTAGGTCTGAGGATGAATCTTAAGAGATGGACACCTGGTTGGATGAATCATAGTCTGCATCCTGTCTAGGACTTTTATCAGGAGGGGGATTGGACCCCCTGATCAGAGTGATTAGGTCTTCGGTCATTTTGAGCATTTGTTTCATAGGCATGGAGGCCTGTCCTGGAGAATGCTGTATTTGTTCCTTTGATATTAAAGGAGGCTTAGACTTAGCTGAGGGTTTAATGTTTAACTGAGTAGGTCTGAAGACACCCTCTGAAGCTGTGGGTAGCTCAGCTACTCCGGATCCCTCTGAAGGGTTAGTTTCGGTAGGCTGAATAACTTGTGCATCCGAAGGCCCAGCCATCTCCACGTGGGAGTCAGAGGCTGCCTGTGGTTGTACAGGAGTGGTCGTCAGGGGCTGCGAAGGCGCCTCATTGAAAACCGGAGAACCGGCGACTGGCATAGAAGAAGCTTTGTCGTCAGTTTTGGGCCTCGGATGCCTATCCTTGTCTTTGCGCTTTTTATGTATTCCAGTCATCGGATGTTCCGACGGCATGGTATAATTGAATTTTCTACCAAAATAATGTCGGGCAAAATCAAACCGACGTTTAATAGTGTGCTTGTTAAACCTAGCACAAAACCGACAACCAGTGACGTCGTGCTCTGGGCCTAAGCATGGGATACAATCGGAATGGAAATCCTTATGAGGTATTTGCTTCCCACAAGAAATACAGTTATTAACTTTTACTGACATCGGTCTGAGGCAAGAAAAAGTTTCCCCAACAGGGTACTTAGCTTTGTAGAAGACTTCGGTTCTGGATTCGGAATGAAAATCTCAGGAGACGGCCAACCGGCACTTGCATACTGCTTTTGATTCGGGTACCGCGCAGCAAGAAAGACTGAAGAAAATGGCATCGGCTGCATCTTATATACCCCTGTCGCACTGACATCAGGGAGGAGGCGACAGCAACCGATGCCGGACCAAGACTTTGGAACTCAGGCCTACTGGGGAACCGCCTGACGGCAGGATAATCCAAGTGTAATGACTGCAGCAGTGTAACACGATGAACATCAAGGGATGTGCCCTCAGTATGGAAGAAAATGAGTTAGGAGAAGAGTTGCTTGATTTAATTAGCAAAGACATATACATCAAGATCAATGAGAGAAATAGACTGCAGAAGGTTAATAAAACCCCAAAAGTCAGAAGCTTGATAAAACAAATGAACACAGTAATTAGGACTATCTGTAGAGATCCATGTAATATAACAAAAGTAAACAGAATACATTACTGTGCGGCTAAATTAATAACTGACAAAGTTCTACCACAGGAACACAGGGTAGCGAGGGAAAAGAGGAGGCAAAAGCAAATACCATCATGGAAATATCGAACAGAGAAAGCTATAAAGCAGCTAAGACAAGAAGTGTCATTGTTAGAAGATTATAGAAGAGGGAATAGATCAACAAAAATACTAAGAAATACAGATGCGATAAAAGCAATGCGCAGTATTAGAACAGACCAGGATCTATTATGCACTATTGGAGATATACTAAAAATTTCAAAACAGGTGCAAAGACTTAGAAGATACGAAGATAAATATAAGAGAAAAGCACAAAATAAGCAATTTATTGATGACCCAAAAAAGTTTTATAGAGAATTGGGAAATAAGGCAAAAGGAAGTGAAAGACCGCCAAAAAAGAGGAAGTAGATACATTTTGGAGAGCAGTTATCTATGAAGATCCTGTGGAACATAATAAAGATGCTAAATGGATAGAAAAAGTAAAAGAAAGAATAAGAAGTTTAAAGGCACAGGGTATGAAATGGGATGAAATAACAGCCAGAGAGATTGAAACAAAGTTGAGAAACCCTCTAACTGGACCCAGGCCCAGATGCAGTACATAATTTTTGGCTTAAAGTATTAACTTCTTTGCACAAGGATTTAGCCATGAGTAAGAGCTATTGACATGCGCACCCCGGACACACACCACACTGGTTAACAACAGGAAAAACAATGCCAATTAGCTAAAACACCTTATGTTCATAAGGATCATTTGCATATATCCCATGTGCCTCTGATACAAGAGGTTTGGGAGGTCACTCAGTGGAAGTTCTAGCTTTGCTGGAGTTTTCATTTTGTTTTTACTGATTGGTTTTTCAGTGACCCTCTTATTCATTGTTTTAGTTTATTGTTTGGGATATATTTGCAGTGACCCTAATGATAATGGACATCAGCTGGGTATAACAGACAGCCCTGTGTTTCTAATTCTTTGTTAAACACTCTGCTTGTGCTGTGCTGATGTCATAAGGCTGAAATATGCATAGTTACAGCTAGTACTGTTCGGCTTTATTGGCCTAAAATTGTCCATTAAAGTGATACAACAAGTCATGGGCATTCAGAATTGCCAATTAGCTGAAACACCTGATGTTCATAAGGATAATTTGCATATATCCCATGTGCCTTGGATACAAGAGGTTTGGCAGGTCGCTCAATGGAAGTTCGAGCTTTGCTGGATCCTTTACAATAAATAAATGAATGAATACGTACATGCATAAATCAGTCAATCAATCCAGACATAAGAACACTTACTTTTGTGTCACAAGCTCAGTGTTTGCTGTCCTGTCTTCTCATGCTACTGATAACACAGACCCTTGTCCACATGCTCAGTGTATAAAAGGTGCAAAGTATGGACCAGTGATGGTTTATCAAGCTAAAGTAAAAAATGTTAAAAATAGACAAAATTAATAAACCTCACACAAGAAACTCATTCATTATTAAATGTTTTATGTTACTTGAATCCAAATTCCTGCACTTGATTTTATTAGATACCTTTCTTCTATACATACTAATGCTGTCAAATTTAAGCTTTAGTTGAAAGCAAAACACATTCCACAGACTAGTGTGGGATTAATTGGTGAAGGCATAACAGCCCACCTTGTGCTGCACAGATAAGCTACAATTACTCTGCTCTGCCATTTAGTGATTCTTACAGGAAACATATAAAGTCATAAAATATCAAGATCTGCAGGCAGAAAAAAGAGCAATGTGGAAGAAAGATACCCAGACAGTTCCGACAGTAGTGGAGCAACGGGTCTTATAAAAAGAATTCACAATTGTATTTGGATATGTTACCAGTACATGTAAGTCCATACAAACTGCAGAAAAAGTCATTACTGGGCACATTGTGCGTGCCGGGAAGAGCACTACTGGCTGACATCAAAGATTGAAACAATACTAATTTCATGAACTTTAATCATACTTTAACTTAGGAATGGTGTCCATTCCCATCATGGTATTAGTAACCCAAAAGACTTGGGAGAAATTAAAAAAGGCAGAAACGTGCACTGCTCAGTTGAGTGGCATACCAAAGTCATACAAATACAAGCATACTCAGACATAGCTGCAGACAACAACATACACAATCACACAGACAGGATTCTTACTGTAGCTACCTCAGGGTAGCACACAATCACACAAAGAGACAACATACATACTGAACCTACCTCAGGCAAACGCGCAATCACATAGAGACAACATACATATTGTACCTATCTCAGGCAAGCACACAATCACACAGAGGCAATATACATATTGTACCTACATCAGGCTGACACACAATCACACACAGACAATATACATACTGAGCCTACCTCAGGCTAACACACAATTACACACAGAGATGATATATATACTGAACCTACCTCAGGCTAACACACAATCTCACACAGAGACAAGATACATACTAAACTTACCTCAGGCTATCAGTGCTGCACTATAGATCATGGTACTGCACTACACAGCCACCCTGTCTAATAGCACACACCACACACACTACATAATGGATGGACAGTCTAACACTCATTAGTCTATGCACATGAAACATCACTCACATGCACACAGGCACACACACACTTCACCCATGACCTCCCCATGCGTACCTGACGCAGGTCATGCTGCTCCAGTTTCCATGCACAGATTCCTTCATATTATAGTGTACAGGTGCACACTGCTAACTAATAGTGAAAAACTACACATTTTCTGCACTGTTCTTGAAGTTAACTTGCATAATATGGAGTCTGTGACTTCTGTATTATGTAAGTATTCTAAGTGAGCAATCCACTGACTACTTACAAGTAACATTAACAGAGACTCTTCCCCCTCTCTGTCACATTTACATGAAGATTTGCAAATATCTGCTCTGAAGGCACAGTGCTGCCCTACTGGGCGACCAGCACTCTATGAATTAGGAAGTAAGGCACCTTGCACAGGTGTTGGACTATGCAATATGTCTATGAATGCCACCATTGATATAACAAAATGCATTTATGGCCAGCTTAACTATAGGTAAAACAGGAGATTGCCCAGGGTATCATCTGACTAAGGTCTTTTTTCCCCACTTTATTTTTTCAACAAGTAAAAGTTGTTGCTGTCACAAGACTTTGGTCAAAGCAGCCACAGCTTCTGCACCCTTACAGTACAGATCTGAATTTCTAGGGTCTATATTATAATGACGAAAAATCATAATCTCGACCGCTCATGAGCGAAAATCCAAATACTCAAAATCGCTATTGTGGGGGGCTGTGCCCCCCCACCTCCAAATATATATTCCAACTCCGAGATCTCACTAAAGTGAGGAAAGGGCTAATATTCTGATCTTCACTGTAGTGTGATTATAAAATACCAACATCACGCATTTGCATTTTCTCTCATGTGAGCGGTCGAGATTATGATTTTTCATCGTTATAATATAGACCCGAATTTCTGGGCATTCTGTTCAGTCCCACCCATGGTCTAGTCAACCAAATCACAGAGCCGTTTACATAGCTTAAAGGGCTCTGCGACTGGTTGCCTAGATTGTGAGTGGGTCCAAACAGAATGCCAAGACACTATTAAGAATAGGTTCATAGGTAATTACTAAGCTTGTGGTGCAGGAGATCATTAAGGTGTCTAGCTCAATTTCTCATGTCAGAGCATCAAGAATCCTAAAGCTTCTGCGGTTATTATTTCCTCCACTGTTACTTCAGTGCAGCTTTGACCGGTTAGGGTGTGTTGAAAGGATGAAGGAAAATTCTGAAGATTAGCACTATGTCTGGTTAAATGACTTATTCAAAGTCACACAGCAGATAAATGGAGGCTGAGACAGTCAAACGCTAGATCAGAAGTAGCAGCTTGTTAACAGTTCAAAGCCATAATATTCTGTGCTAACTGCTAGATGGAGTTCAATAGTCGCAAAGCAGATGCAAACAGTGTCAGGTGGTGGCAATGTGAGGATATGCAAGAGAATACGGTGTGTTTGAGGTGCTGCTTGCAAACAACACTCTGGTTTATAGCAGTTTTTTTTTCTTTTTTAAACCGTGGTAGGTTGCCAAATATTATAAGCAGTGGACAACTTTGCACAAAGAATCTGCATTTATGTGAAGCACAATGTAATACTTTATAGTGTAGCCTGCTATTGTATGAATATGTGAAACACAGCATTAGCTTCTGTATTTATTTTATTAAAATCAGACAGCTAAGGCATATAGAGTCACCAAAGTCTTTATAACTGTTGGGAACAGGGGCTGTCTACTGACAAAAGTGACCTACTCTGGCCTGTTGTATCTTACCCAAGTTAAAAATCATTATTCTGGCTTTGACGAACAAATGTGCATTTGTGTGAAGCAAGGTAAATGCTTTACTGTGGCTGGCTACAGCATTTTTGACTGAATCAGCGTGAAAACAAATTATGGGGTAATTTTTTGTTACACCCAGACATCTGAAATGTACATAGTCAACAAAGTGACTATAATTACTGGATAGTGGGGCTGTCTATGAAGGAAAGTGACTGACTCTGCCATCATGACTAAACAGCCACAAATCTGGCTTTGCTAGCTAGTGAGCATTTGTGTGAAACAAGCTGAAATACTTTGCTGAGGTCAGTTTTTTTAAATCACAATAGAACATCTGAGGTGCATGTATATAGTCAGTAAAATTGGTACAACTCATTGGTATGAAGGTAATTTCTGCATAAAAGAAATTTGACCCTGCTATTTTATTTATTTTAGTCATCACAACTAAGCTGTTACTGAACTGGGTAGGCAGAAACAGTGTCACACAATGTACTATATTTGCTAAATTCAATGTAAAATGATCTCTAGTATAGTTTATGCATGTGGGAAAGGGTCAGAGTATATCCAAGAGGAAGAAATTGTTCACAATTTATCTCACTTTCCATCACAGTTGGATATCAGCATTGCACACAAGTGGCAGTCTTTGGCAGTCTTTGCTGACTGTGTGGGGAAAAAGAGAGTTATGTACTTAACATAACTTGGCATCTGTGCTATCCAGTGTCATTATTCATCATAGATCAGACAACTTCTCAGACAAATCCAGAACTCAAGCTCCCATCCTTCCCACAATCCCCTGCTACCTTCTAACCCTCAGATTGAGTTTGCTAAAATTAGTTGAAACTGAGAAAATCTGCAACAGGAGTCAAAAAAATTTCTCAAGAAATACAAGCCACATCAGCCTCAGCAGAACCCCCAGAAACAAGGGGGAAGGAAGGCAGGAATGTGATGACTAATGACACTGGATAGCACAGATGCTAAGTTATGGTAAGTACATAACTCTTTATTTGATGCTATTCGTGTCATTATTCATCACAGATGGGTCAGAGTCCCCAGCTACTATGTACCCCGGGTAGCCTCAAGGAAGGATATGCCAGAGCACGGAGGAACCAAAGGAAGCCCTATTCCTGGATTCTAAGTCCAATTTTTAGTGCAAAATGAAAGTGTGAGAATTAGACCAAGTCACAGCAGCACAAATCTCATCAAGGGAAAAGTCTAGCCAAACAGGCTGATGTTGTAGCAACACACTTAGCATTGTGGGCCTTAACTGGTCTGAATAGTTCTAGATGCCAACTAGCATAAATGAAGGAAATGCAACCAGAAATCCACCTAGAAATAGTCACTTTAGAAACTGCCTGGCCCTTTCTGTTCTGAGAAAAGTCACAAAGAGTTGGTCTGACTTTCTAAGCTCATTAGTCATCTTTAAATAAAAATGCAATTGCTTGTGGACATCTAAACAATGTGATATACATTCTCTTTGTTACAGTAATTAGGTAAGAAGACCAGTAGTTGAATCAACTGACTGAGATTAGCTTCAGAAGCCACTTTACGGAGAAAGGAAGGATTTGTTCTAACACACACCCTGTCCTTATGAAAGCTCATGAACAGTGAATTAATGCACAGAACATTAAGTTCTGAGACCCTCTTGGCTACTAAAAAGGCCGTATTCCAGGAAAGGAATTTAAGACCGCATGAACTAGCTTGTTCAAAAGGTTTTTGCGTTAGGGACTGCAGCACCAAAGTCAAATCCCATGGAAAGGATGGATCCTTAATAGGAGGTCTAAGAATAAAAACTCCTTTTTGAAAGGCTTTGCACAACTTTGAAGAAAAGGCAGACTCATTATTGGTAGGGAAATTAGAGATGGCAGCCAGTTGAAGCTTAATGGTAGAATAACTCGCCCCATCCTGAAAAAGGGAAGATAAGAAGAGCAAAATATCAGGAATAGGGGCTGAAAAGGGATCTGGTTTTCGTTGTCTGGCCCAAAAGGAAAACATTTTTCACTTACTGGAATACACCTTCTTTGTAGATGGCTTTTGAGAAAAATAATGCTCCATACCAGGGAAGGAAGCCTGGACTGTGAAAGGATTACTGGAACTGGAGAAATCATGCAGTTAGACAAAGGGATGGAAAATGAGATCCAGAATGGGATCTAGTATCCAAGGTGGATACTGCTGATGAGACCTTAGGTAGGAGAACCATGCCTGAGGAGGCCAGAAAGGGGCAATGAAGAGAAGAGAGGTCTTCAGAAGATGAGCTTTCTCTAGGAATTTGGGTATTAGAGGAATAGGAGGATAAGCATAGAGAAGATGTTGAGGTCAATCGTGAACAACAGTGTCCCTGGGTGCCTCTCCCAATGGCAGAATCAGGGCAAAGTAATTGTTGCATTTGTGGTTTATTGGGGAAGCAAAGAGGTCACAGCACGGTAGACCCCAATGGTCAAAGATTTGTCTTACCACTGACAGATTCAGGGACCACTCATGAGGATTCAAGATGGACCTGCTGAGTTTGTCAGCCAACACACTGAAACTCCCGGGTATATGAGTTGCAAGGAGAAAGTGCCTGGAAAACATTGCCTATTCCCACACTCTCATGGGCCCTCCGCACAGAGGATAAGACCGTGTTCCCCCCATTTGTTGATATAACAGACAACCGCCATGTTGTCCATCTGAATTTCTAGAGTCCCCAAAGGGAGGCATTCCTGAAAGGCTTGCAAAGTTAGAAGGATGGTTCTCATCTCCAGGACATTTATGTGCAATTTGGTCTCTATTGGGAGACCAACTACCTTGAACCATCCTGCACTGAAAATGCCCCCACCCCCACCCCTGCAGGGAAGTGTCCATGGTCACTGTGGCCTTTGGTGGGGAAAACAAAATGGCCTGCCTAGAAATAGGTCCTGAGACTGAAGCCAGCAAGCAAGATGATTCCTGCACACCTGAGTCAACTTTATTGTCACCGACATGGGCTGTGACAGAATGGACCACTGGACTGTCAGGGTCCAGTGGAGAACTCACATGTGATACCTGGCAAGAGGAACCAACTGAATGGCAGCCTCAAAAGAGCCTAGCATTTTGAGAATCAAATGAACAGGCGGGTGTGCTAAATCCAACAAAAGAGAGACTTGATCCCGAATGAGCTGGACCCTGCAGTGGGGCAGCACTGCAGTCTGTGATACCGTGTCCAGCAGAACTCCGATAAATTCCAGTTTTTGCCTTGGAACTAGATTTGACTTGAGTAGAGTCACTGTGATACCTAGAAGCTGAAACAAACTGAGAACACATCTGGTTGCCACAGACAGTTGATGCCTCTTGGGAGCCATGAGAAGCCAATCGTCCAGGTATGGAAAAACCTGAAACCTTGCAGCCAGAGATGAGCTGCCACCATCACCATACATTTGGTAAACATCCAAGGGGGCTGTGGTTAGTCCAAAGGGCAGGTCTGTGAACTGATAATGACTGGCTCCAAACCAAAAAGAAGTGAGAGTGAGTTACGGGCCATCATTATCCTGTCAGGACCTCTTGAATGGCTCTTTTGTGAAGAAGGTCTTGTACCTCGATATATGCCAACTCCCTTTAGTGGTGTGGTATGTCTGCGACAAATTTCTGGATTGGAGAGGGCTGAGAGAAGGGAAAGTACAGTTTTGTACCTACCATAAATGTAGATGTCCGATAGATATGCAACTGCAGTCCTGACATATGGGGTTGTCCTGCCTCAGGCAGCCCTTCGGTCGGCCGGATTCCAAAGTCTGGGTCCGGCGCCGGCTGATGTCGCCTCCTCCCCGACGTCAGAGCGGCTGGGGTATAAAGGCATCAGCCGATGCCATCTTCTTCAGTGTTTCTTGCCCCAGATGCCAGGTGCCCTCCAAGGAAGGCTAAATTTAGAGAATGGTAAAAAAAAAATTTTCAGGCAGGTAATAAACAGATACACCATAACAGATATTCCCAGCTAATTAGATAAAGGGGGATTGGACCCTAAAAAGAGAATTACAGTGGGGTAGGAGGGAGGGAAAACCTGACTGCAGTTGCATATCTATTGGACATCTACATTTATGGTAGGTACAAAACTGTACTATGTCCTTCAAGAATGCAACTGCAGTCCTGACATATGGGTTGAATACCATAGCCAAGCTGGGGGTTGTAGGATCTAAGATAAGGATGGTGTAGCTAGAATGCCCTGCAGGACTGCAGAAGCAAAGCCTGCTCGGGATCTGGAATATAAAGGCAGGTTGTAATGTTTGGAAAATGTATGCATGGAGCTCCATGTAGCAGCTTCTAGAAATAGAAGTTATGTTCTTACCATAACGTTCCATGTTAGTTGTCTTCTTCTCGCCTTCTTCTTGCTGGATGGGTTCGGAGCCGACCTCGGCCCGACTGCCACTCTAAAAGCTCGAGAGTTGGTTCCACCGGCTCGAGGCTCCCCTTATATCCCACAATGCTAGGCGTGAGTTACCTCAGATCTCGTTTGTAAGCTAACCCCAGCTTATAATAGTATCAGAATAACTATAAACAAAGTCCACCTCTAAAACCAGGGAGAAAGAAGGGTGACCTATATCCTCATCCAGGAAATATGCACAACAGCATATGCCTAATAAAAGAGGTGGTAGAAAGAGAGGTCACAATCACAACTCCTCTAGGTCTGTCCAGGCCAGGGGGAAGGAGGGTGGAAGAAGAAGGCGAGAAGAAGACAACTAACATGGAACGTTATGGTAAGAACATAACTTCTATATGTTAAGTTGTCTATCTCGCCTTCATTCTTGCTGGATGGGACCGCGTCCTAGCACCTTGTCCCAGGTGGCCTAACGGAACAGACTCCTGAGAACAGTGGAACCAAAGTTAGCTCTATGCCTAGAAGCTAAATCCAACTTATAATGAGTAATGAAAGTGTGAGGAGTAGCCCAAGTAGCCGCTGCACAAATGGTGTCAATAGGCAGTCTGTCTTGGAAGGCTAAAGAAGTAGCCAAAGCTCTGGTGGAATGGGCCTTAGGTTTATTAGGCAGCTTTTGGTGTCTAATTTCATAAACAAGGGAAATCAGAGATGTAAGCCATCTAGATAATGATACCTTTGAAACTGAAAGTCCCTTTCTGCCTTCTGCATAGGAGACAAACAGTTGGTCAGATTTTCTGAATTGTTTTGTTCTATCCAAATAGTACCTCAACTGACGATGAACATCTAGCCAGTGTAATTTTTGTTCAGACCTATTGGAATATTCTGGAAAAAAGACAGGGAGGTCAATGCTTTGATTTAGATTTGACGTCGAGACTACCTTAGGCAAAAAGGACGGGTTGGTTCGTAAGGATACCCTGTCCTTATGGAACAATAGATAAGGAGGTCGACAGCTGAGTGCATGAAGTTCTGAAACTCTTCTAGCTGAAGTAATAGCTACCAGAAAGAGAGTCTTCCATGATAGCAATTTTAACGAACAGGAGGCTGCAGGTTCAAAAGGGGGGAGAATCAAAGAAGTAAGAACTAAATTTAGGTCCCAAGGAGAAGGAGGATTTCTTATAGGAGGTCTGAGAAGAAAAACTCCTTTCAAAAAGGCTTTGCAAAGCTTGTGGGACATTAAGGCAGACTCAGAGATACCCACATGAAAGTTAGAAATAGCTGCCAATTGAACTTTAAGAGTAGAAGGAGATGAACCTGCATGGAAGAGTTCAGCTAGAAAATCAAGGACTATTTGGATGGAAGCAGTGAAAGGATCTATGTCCCTTCCTTGAGCCCAATATGTGAAGCGTTTCCACTTACTCAAATAAATCTTCCGAGTGGAAGATTTATGGGAAGCTATCAAAATATCTCGAACAGAGTGAGATAATTGAGGAAGCCTGGCTAAGGTTGGAACTGGAGGAACCAAGCAGTGAGGTTCAGAGAGGGGAGGGAGCGATGCAACTGACCCGATTGATGGATCAAAAGATCTGGAACTAGGTCCAGATGCCAAGGTCGCTCAATAGAAATTGATGTAGAAAGGGGAACCACACCTGTCGAGGCCAGTAAGGAGCAATGAGGATCAATGAGGCCTTCTGAGCGATAGCTTTCTGTATCACTTGAGAGATTAGTGGGAAGGGAGGAAATGCATACAGAAGTCCCGGGCCAAACTTGGACTAGAGCGTCTCTGCTGGGTTGGCCTGGTAAAGGGAATAGAGTGAAATAATCTCTGCACTTGCTGTTTTGGGGAGTAGCAAAAAGATCGCAGCAAGGCTGACCCCACTTGAGAAAAATTTCTCTCACAACAGAGTCTTTCAGAGACCACTCGTGAGGCATGAGGATAGCTCTGCTCAACTTGTCCGCGATTTGATTGGACTTCCCGGGGATGTGCGTTGCTATCAGAAACCGCTGAGAAGAAATCGCCCATTGCCACAATCTGAGTGCTTCTCGACACAGGGGGTAGGACCTGGTTCCGCCTTGTTTGTTGATGTACCACACTACAGACATATTGTCTGTCTGGATTGCAATCGTTCCCAAGGGAAGAGAGTCTTGAAGGGCTTGCAACGCTAAAAGCACTGCTCTCATCTCCAGAACATTTATGTGCAAGTGGCATTCATCTGGTTGCCATGTGCCCTGGACCGTCCTGCCCTGACAATGCCCCCCCACCCGATCAGGGAGGCGTCCGTTGTCAGAGTAGCAACCGGAGGGAGGAACAAAGGGTCTTCCCAACAAGAGCTGAGGGAAGACATCCACCACATGAGATGATTTCTGCGCCTGCGTGATCATAATGGTGTGGGACATTGGAAGTTGCTGGTATGACCATTGTGTAAAGAGCATCCATTGAAGGATTCGCATGTGGAATCTGGCTAATGGAAGCAGAGGTATGGCCGCCATAATTCCCAACACTTTCAGAACTAACCTGGCTTTGATTCTGTTGTTGTTGAAAAGGAGTGAGACCAGTTTGTGTATGTCTGTTATTCTCTGATCTGTTAGTCTCGCAGACATGTCTACTGTGTCTAGATTTGCGCCTATGAAGGTAATAGTATGACAAGGTGACAAAACAGACTTTTCGCAATTTATTGAAATGCCTAACTTTTGACAAATGCGAAAGGTGTAATCCCTGGCCATCAGAAGGAGATGCTTGGTGGGAGCTGTGAGGAGCCAGTCATCCAAATATGGAAACACCTGGAATCCTTGTCGTCTCAGGTGAGAAGCTACCACTGCCATGCATTTGGTAAACACCCCGGGGGGCAGTGGTGAGACCAAAGGGCAGGGCCCTGAATTGAAAATGACTGGTACCCAGCCTGAAGCGGAGGAATCTTCTGGAGCGTCTGTTCATTTTTATGTGATAGTACGCATCCTGAAGGTCTATAGAGCACATCCAATTTCCTTTTCCCAATAGGGGAAGGATGGACTGCAGCGTGACCATCCGAAATCTTGTTTTCTTGACTGATCTGTTCAAGATACTGAGATCCAAAATTGGTCTCCAGTCCCCTGTTTTCTTTGGAACTAAAAAGAACCTTGAGTAGATTCCGGATCCTTGCTGGTCTGCTGGAACTGGCTGAATTGCTCTTTTCGCAAGCAGCTTTGAAATTTCCAAAACCGCTAGATCCCTTTGAGCGGGTGGAACATCTGGAAGGGATTTTTTTGATTGGTTTGGAATGCGAAGAAAGGGAATAGAATAGCCTTGAAATGATGGACTGTACCCATTTGTCTTGAGTCAGGGATAGCCAGGCTTCTGGGTACAGTGACAATCTTCCCAGACTGCCTCCGAAGGTGGGCAGTCGGGCAACACCTCAGGGATGCTGAAAGGGCTTATCAGAGAAGGCTTCTCGATTGCCCTGGTTCTGTGGAGCCCCCCTGCCTCGAGGGCAACGTCTACCATTGTTATTCCCGCCTCTGCCTCTGGCGGGGAACCGACTCTGTGCGTCAGGCGAAGTCCCTTGAGATTGTTTACGGAACCACATTTTCCCACTTTTCTGGCCTTTGGGGTAAGGCCTAGAAGGAGTAGAAAAACGGACTCCGACGGCAGAAAGAGTCTTGCCATCAGTCTCGCACCTAGTCAAGGTTTCTTTCACTTGAGGACCAAAGAGAGATGATCCATCGAACGGGGAATTAGTGAAAGACGTTTTGAAGGGGTCCGCAAAATTGCATAGCCGCATCCAGGCATGCCTACGTAAGGCCACACCTGTCCCTGCGGCCCTGCTCGCTCCATCAGCCGCATAAGAAAGGAGGCGCATGGAGGAGTTGGCTATGGAGTTCAGGGTAGCCAGCTGAGTGTTCATCTTATCTTGAAAACCCGCAGCTGTAGGGTCCTTCAACATGTCACTCGCTTCTTTGATCAAGTCCCTTTGAAGACGAGTAAAATGGCACAGGTAGTTCAGCGAACGCATAGCAAATGTCGCTGACGAGAACATCCGCTTCCCGTACCTGTCCATGGACCTAGATTCCTTGTTAGGTGGATGGACAGGTACTGAAGGATCAGCTAGTTCCTTCTTAGTGGCAGCAGCAACCACCATAGCATCCACAGAAACTCCTTTTGTCAAGAACTGTTTGTCTGCTGGTGCCGTTATGAATTTTGAGGGTCTCCTGGGAGTGGGGTCCACTGAATCAGGAGCCGTCCATGCCTTTCTAGCTACCACCTGCATGAGGGGGTCAAAGGGGGGAGACACCCAGGAGGTGGAAGGACGAGAGCCAAACGCCTCAAGGTACACAGATTCATCCTCCGAAGGGTTGAGGGCTGGCCAATTTCCCCTCTGTTTGAGGATTTCTAGAATGTCTGCAAAAGAGACATCTTCAGAAGGGGAACGGGGGGAACCCTTGGAATCCTCTAAATCTGTGTCAGATGTGATGGACTCAGGTGAGTCAATGTGTTTCCTCTTACACTTCCTCTTCCGAGGGGGCTCCTCTGCCAAATCAGGAGAGGCCTCGGAAGAGGATGAGATCCCCACAGGGGGTTCCTGAGGAGCTGGCTCTCTGCGGTCCAGGATGAGGGAGTGAGTTGACTTGACCTGAGGCACCATAGAGGGAGGGGTGGATGGAGCCGACTGTGGAGTAGAGCCAGGCTCTAACACACTCCGCATGACCTCGAACGCACCCCTGTCAGGCAAAGCCAGAGGTCCCCGCTCCGAGAAGCTGAGAACCTCCCTCGGCACCGACAGTGATGGCTCCGAGGCCGATGTCGGAGCCGAACTCACCAGCGCTGAAGCTCCGAGAGGAAGAGCGGGGTCGGACAAGGGTCCGATGCCACTCACCCCCTCGGAGCCGACGAGGGAAGTCCGGCGCCGAGATTCTTTGAAAGAAGAAATCGGAGCCGACGAAGGAGCCGAAGACATCGGTATCGGCTCCGACGCTACCACAGTCTCGGTTCCGAAACGCCCCGGCTCCGAGCTCAACGGAGTCGGAGGAGGAACATATTGATGGACAGGGGCAGGCATCGACTGATGAGTCGGGCTCTGAAGCATTTGGGCCAGTGCCTCGGACTTAAGAAGTCGACTCACTACCCTCTGAAGGTCATGATCCGACAGCCTCGATGACCTAGAGGAGTGAGATTTATGGCTCCGTTCAGACAGCAGAGGAGATGCTGGAGCCGAATGAACGGAGCCAAGGGATGGTGACCTAGACCTCTTCCTAGATGTCGGCTCAAGGTCTGGTCGGAGCCGACAAGGATTTAATACCTCGGCTCCAGCCGGAGCCGAGGAACCACAGAAGCTGTAGACTCATCGGCTCCAGCCGGAGCCGATGCAGACGAAGGTTTAGTAGCCTTAGGTCTCGGCTCAGTAGCTGGAGCCGAGGACCTAGAAGCCTTGGAGGGCTTCCCAGAGACAGAAAGGGAATCCTCAGGCTTAAGTAGACCCCTTAGGATCAATTTGTTCTTTCTTTCCTGCAGGACCCTGGGACTGAAGCCGTGGCATACAGCACAGGAGTCCTGCAGGTGCAAAGGCCCCAGGCAGTAGACACAAGAAGTGTGACCGTCTGTCAGAGACATTTTCTGACAGCACGCATCACACTTCTTGAAGCCTGAGACCTTTGTGTCTTTAGACATCCTAGAACAAGAAAGTGTAACCACACACACTCAGTCAGACACACTGATTACACTTTATCTTATTTTTTAAAAACTCAAAAATAAAACCACTAACAAAAAGTTTTAATTAAGAGCAACACACACACACCACTAGGGAATGGGGGAAAGGCCTGAAGGCCCGAGGGAGAACTTTTAAGTTCTTGTGTGGAAAGAAAAGGGATTTTATGAAAAAAGGGTTAGAATTCCACTAAACTAAGGGAAAATGTAGTTAAAATTAAAAATAAAGGGGTTTAAGTATCCTAACTTTACTGAAAGTTTACTTACCAAGAAGCCGGTAGAAAACCAACACCTCGATCGCTGTAGCGGCAAACGAGATCTGAGGTAACTCACGCCTAGCATTGTGGGATATAAGGGGAGCCTCGAGCCAGTGGAACCAACTCTCGAGCTTTTAGAGTGGCCGAGTAGGAGCCGAGGTCGGCTCCGAACCCATCCAGAAAGAATGAAGGCGAGATAGACAACTTAACATTGTCCTTTGTAGCCACCCCTCTTAGAAAGGCTGTGGAGGTGGCTGTAGCTCTGGTGGAGTGTGGCCTGATATTGGCTGGCACACCTTTTCCATGGAAAGAGTAGCAGAATCTGATGTAGTTTCCAATCCATTTTTGAAATTGTTTGTTTGGAAATTGCCTTTCCTTGTACTCCAGCAGCATAAGCTACAAATAGTTGGTCAGACTTTCTGTTGGCCTTTGTTCTGTCCAAGTAGTAGCGCAATTGCCTGTGTATGTCCAAAGTGTGCAGAAGTTTTTCCCCTTTATTTTGCGGATTGGGAAAGAAAGTAGGCAGGTGAATTGCTTGATTTAGAGAAACCCTGGATATCACTTTTGGCATGAATGAAGGATTGGTTCTTAAAGAGACTCTGTCCTGATGGAAAATGAGAAATGGAGGTACTGCCATGAGGGCCTGTATCTCCGAGACTCTTCTTGCTGAAGTAATTGCCAACAGGAAAACTGTTTTCCAAGAGAGGAATTGCAATTCTGAAGATGCTGCTGGCTCAAAAGGAGGAAGAGTTAACTTTTCCAAGACGAAATTGAGGTCCCATGCAGGCACTGGTGGTTTTCTTGGAGGTTTAATATTCTTTATCCCTCTCAGAAACTGTCTTAGCAAAGGATGTGAAAACACAGGTGGATCACAGTTGTATTTTGCTGAAATTGCTGAAGCGTGTATTTTTATGGAAGAATATGAAAGGCCATTGTGAAGCATTTCTGCCAAGTATTCTAGTATCTGTGGGATGCTCATTACTGATGGATCCTGACCCTTGTTGGCATTCCAGATGTTGAATCTCTTCCATTTAGCTGAATAAGTTTTTTCTGGTGGAAGGCCTGCGTGCTTCCAGTAAGATCTCTTGAACTTTTTTGGAGAGAGAGATATGGGGAGAAGTCATGGAACCCTCCAAGCTGTCAGTTGCAATGTTTTCAGGTTGGGATGAACAGTCCTGTAATTGTGCTGAGTTATAAGCAGAGGACATTGAGGCAGGAGCCACGGCTTGGTGCGAGTTATGCTCCTTAGTAATGGATACCAGTGCTGTCTTGGCCAGTCTGGAGCTATCAAAATGCCTTTCGGTTGTTCTGCTTTGATCTTCAGTAACACCTTGGTCATTAATGGTAGAGGTGGGAATGCATAGATTGTTAGAGAATTCCAGCTGAAGGAGAGAGCATCCATTCTCCAGGCTCGAGGATGGTGTGTCCTTGAACAGAACTTCTTCAGATGATGATTGAGGTGTGAGGCAAAGAGATCTATGTCCGGCCTTCCCCATGCATGAGTTATTTGTGAAAAAATGTCTGGATGCAACATCCATTCGTGCGGGTCCATAATGTTTCTGCTTAGACTGTCTGCCAGAACATTGTCCTTGCCTGGGACAAACTGGGATTGCAAATGTATGTTCAGTTTCAGGGACTTTTCCCAAAGAGTCATTGTTAGTCTGCAGAGGGGGTAAGAATGGGTGCCTCCCTGTTTGTTTATGTACCACATAACAGTGGTGTTGTCTGTCTTTATTAGCAGATGACCTTGCTGAAGAAATTTTCTGAAGGCCTCGATTGCATGTATCACTGCCAACATCTCTTTCTGATTTATGTGCAGATGCATTTCCCTGGGAGTCCATTGCCCTTGAATGCATCTGCCCTCCATGTGCGCCCCCCCATCCATGGTCTGAGGCATCTGTTGTAATGGTTTGACTTGCTAGAGGTTTGTTGAAAGACATGCCCTTGTTTAAATGGCTTGCTTGAGCCCACCACAAAAATTTCCTTTGCAGGCATGGAATGAGTGGTATTGCGTCTTCTAGATTTTGACTGTGTTGAGACCATAAGCTTTTTAGATACCATTGTAGCTTTCTCATGTGTAGTCTTGCCAGAGGTACCAGAAGAATGCAAGATGCCATGAACCCCAGGGCCTGTAGGATTTTCCTTGCGGTCAGCTGGGTGAGCTTTGCTAGACTTTTGAAGTAATCTGGTAAATGTTCTTGTTTCTCCTCTGTGAGGAAAGCCATTTGTGATTGTGTGTCCAATTTGGCTCCTAGGAAAATAATTTGGGATGGCAGTAGTCTTGATTTTTGAATGTTGACTGTGTATCCCAAAGCCTGTAGTAATTGAATGACATAATCCAAGTGTCTTATCAAAGTTAGTTTGCTGTCTGCTTGTATAAGGCAGTCGTCCAGGTAAGGGTATATTTGAATTCCCTGGAGTCTGCAATGTGCAACTACTGATGCCAGGCATTTCGTGAGTACTCTGGGCACAGTAGATAAGCCAAATGGCAATGCTGAGAATTGATAATGCTCTGATCCTGCAAGAAATCTGAGGTATCTTCTGCAATGTGTCTGATTGGGACATGCAGGTATGCCTCCTTGAGGTCCAGAGTAACCAGCCAAGACCCCTTGCCCAGCATGGGAAGAAGTTGCTGTAAAGTCAGCATTTTGAATTTTGGCACAATGAGAAAAGTGTTTAGAGTGGACAAATACAGAATAGGTCTCCATTGCTTTTCTTTTCTTGGAACAAGGAACAGTCTTGAATAGAATCACTGGCCTTGTTCCTGAGGAGGAACCTTTTCTATTGCTTTTATTTGTAACAGCTTTGAAACTTGTATGAGTGCCTCTGCCCTCTGATTTTGTGGCAGGTTTGGCATGTCTTGTCTCGTTGTTAAGGTATGGAAGTGGAGCCTGTAACCTTGGTCTACTATATCCAGAATCCATTTGTCCTTGGTTAAAATGTGCCAGTTCTTTGAGAATAAGGATAATTTTCCGCCTAGAGGTGCTTCTCTTTGAGCCTTGGTCAGCGGGGTGAAAGTCAAGTCATTGTGATTGTGATTGTCCCTGTGGTGCAGCTGAACTCCCTGCGCCACTTCTCTGATTTGGAGGTTGCCATTGGCGGCCCCTGTAAGAGCCTCGGTATTGCCCTCTACCTCAAGCACGCCTGTTTTTTCCCCTTTGAAACTTGTCAGTGTCTGGAAAGGACCAATTCTTTGATGGCCAATTCCTGCTGAATCTAGGTGGCTGAACCTGGAGGAAATCCTTGACTGTCTGTACTGATTTAGCCTTTTCCTCAATAGACTTCAACACATCCTGTGCAGCAGCACCAAAAAGCTTCTGTTTTTCCAGAGGTGCATCTAGGAGCTTTACTTTAACATGGTCTGGCAGTGGCTGTTCTTTCAGCCAAGCATGTCTACGTATAACGGCCCCTGTCATAGCTGACCTACATGAAGCTTCCAATGCATCATAACCACACTGAAGAAAATGATTGCTAACCTGCTGAGTGTTATGAACCAAATCCTGCAATGCCTTTCTATCTATAGGCTCAGGAGAGGCTAGCTTTTTCTGCAAATCATCCATTAAGTAATCCTGGTACTGAAACATATGAAAAAGACAGTTAAGTGACCTCATGGCAAGGGTGGAAGAGGTATAAACTTTTTTGCCCCATCTCTCCAGGGACCTTGATTCCCTGTCTGCGGGCAGAGGGTTTTTGGCCGAGGAAGTAGCCACTCCTTTGGGACCCTGAGAAATAGTTTCTAGGTCCACAGAGTGGGCCTTAAAGAGGTGCTTGTGAGTTTCAGGAACCCTGTAATATCTGTCTGGCTTGACAGGAGCAGGAGGGAGAGAATCAGGGGAAGCACTGGAGTCTGAGTATACATCATCCAAGACATCCAACACTGGAGGAATAGCTAAAGGTCTGTGCTGGGGTAACTTGAGGAAGGTACGTAGCCTTTTCCTGGAGTCAGAAAATTCCTGGCCCTGCCACTGAAAATGTTCTCTCATGGAGTGGAGAACTTCTCTGAAAGAAATATCCTCTGGAGGAGAGGCAGAAGGAATGGATTCCTCAGCATCAGAGTCCTCGTAAGCCTGGAAGGATTCTTCCTGGGTATCTGAGTGCTCAGAATCCCTAGAGGCCTCATCTGAAGAGAGGGTATCTGGCTGATATGTCCTAGACCTTTTATATGCAGGAGGCTGAGAACCCCTGTCTGGGTGCGACTGAGAACCTCTGATTAGAGAGATTAGATCAGCAGCTAGGGTCATGATCTGTTTATCAGAAGAATGGCTCTGGGAAATAGCTTTAGGAGGATGGGCCTTAACCTGGCTGGCAGCCTTTGCACGTGTGTAGGCCTTGATGGACATGGAGACCGGAGGCCTAGCTGCCCCATGTGCAGGAGTAACCTTATCCACAGGTATGGTGTCGGGTAAGTCTAGAGCTTCGGTTTCGGGAGGGAAATCCACAACCGGCACCGGGGTAACCTCCGGGACCGAAGTACACGGTAAAGCGGTGTCGTTGGCCTGGAGCAGTTGAATTACCCCCTCTGAAGAGGCCGATGCACTTGCGGTAGGCTTGGGAGTGGTATCGGCGGGCGACACGGGCCGAGGATGTCGGTCCCGGTCCTTGCGCTTTTTGGAAATATGTGCTGTCGGTTGTTCCGACGGCATGATATAAGCGTAATTTTCGCCAAAAAAGTCTTTGGCAAATTCTGCCTGGCGCCTGAGTATGCACTTATTAAAGCAAGCACAGGCAGCACAGGCCGAGACGTCGTGGTCTGGGCCCAGGCAGGGAAGGCAGTAAGAGTGGAAGTCCTTATGAGGTATTTGTTTACCACAAGACAAACAATTGTTAACCTTTTCAATTTTTTCTGACATCGGCTGAGGCAAGAAAAATGTTCCCCAACGGGGTACTTAGCTTTTTAGATGACTTCGGTAACTGAAAACACAGGAGCTGACCGACCGGCACTTGCGAACTGCTTCTGCTTCGGGCACCGCGCGGCAAGAAAGACTGAAGAAGATGGCGTCGGCTGATGCCTTTATACCCCAGCCGCTCTGACATCGGGGAGGAGGCGACATCAGCCGGCGCCGGACCCAGACTTTGGAATCCGGCCGACCGAAGGGCTGCCTGAGGCAGGACAACCCCATATGTCAGGACTGCAGTTGCATTCTTGAAGGACATCGGAGTATCCCCTGGAAATAATTTTTAGCACCCACTGATTAGAGGTGAGACTTGTCCAGGCTAGTGGGTAAGGGGAGAAATGACCCCTGACTGCCTCCAGGGCAAGACAGTCAGGCAGTGCTTCAGAAGTGTTGGAAGGGCTTCTCCGAAAAGGGTTCTCGGGAGCCCTGGTTTTGCAGACCCCCCTCTGCCCCTTGGGCAGCATCTACCGTTGAATCCCCTGACCCAACCTATGGAACAGGATTCTTGGGGAGCATCCAGAAAGGAAGACTGAGTCTTCTGGAGCCAAAGCTTCTTACTTCTCCTCTGGGTCTTAGAAAAGGACCTCTGGGGAGTAGAAAACTTGATCCCTATCATGGAAAGAATCTTGCCTTCCTGCTCTCTACGGGTTAAGGTTTCCTTAACAGAAGGTCCAAACAAAGTGGAACCATTAAAGGGGGCATTAGTGAAAGACACCTTGAAGGGTTCCGCTAACTCACAAAGGTGAAGCCAGGCATGCCGATGGATAGCAATGCCGGTGCCTATCACTCAAGTGGTGGCCTCCACAGTATTGGAGATCAGCCTTCTTGAAGCATTAGCTAAAGATGCGAGAGTAGACAGCCTCGGAGAGGCTAACCTGAGGCTCTCTGGAGGCAACAACTCTGACAGGAAAGTGGTAAGCTTTGAAACCAAATCCCTCAGAAGTCTGGTACAGTGGGACAAGTAATTAGTTCTCTCAGACCAAAAGTAGTTGAGGCAAACACATGATTTTCAAAATGGTCAATTGCCCGGGGCTTCCTGTTCAGAGGATGGACCAGAGCTACTAGCTCCTTCTTAATTGCAGCAGTCACCATGATGGCATTGAAAGGGACTCCTTTGCTCCAAAAAGGCCTATCCTTAGGAGGACTGAGGAATTTGTCTGCTTTCTTCGGCACAGGTTCCACCATGTTTGGCTCCTGCTGGCAATAAGGGCCACAGGCTTGTCACAGCAGGGGGGAAGCCCAGAAGATGGACCCATCCCGAACACCTTGAGGAACATGTACTACTCCAAAGATGGTGATGGGGAAGATCTGCCCATCTGCTTGAGAACCTTCAGGATGTCCCTGAAGGACACCTCCTAAGGCTGAAGTCTGGGGGACCCATCTCCCTCCTTAAATTCCATGTCCTCAGTGATGGACTTTTTAGGAGAGTCCAAATTCCAACTCTTACAAGTTCTCCTCCAAGGGGCTCCTCCGTGGGTGGGCTCAGGGGAGGATTCAGAAGAGATGGGTACCCCAAATGGGGCAGGGCCTATCTGAGGGCACTTCCGGCAAGGCTGACCCTGGATGGATGATGAGGTCTCAGCACCCAATCCCAAGAAAGGCTGGGAAGGACCATGAGAAGAAGAAGAGGTAACTGCCAAGCTGGAGAAGGTGCTCTCTACCACCCTGAAGGCAGATGGACTGGACCAAACCCCCCTATCCTCAGTGGTGGGGGCCACCTGGGAAGGAAAAAGGGACCCAACACAGCACCGATGCCCCCAGAAGATATCGGCCCCGAGCTGTCCAGCACAGAAACCTCCAAGGGAAAGGAGCTGTCTGAAAAATCCAGACTCGAACCCACGTCATGGGAACTCACACAGACCCCACGGAGATGAGGCCCACTCTGGTCTGTGGGCTGCAGAACAGTGCCAGCCAGGGACCCCGACAGTGTCAAGAAGGGGGTGATGTCTGACACTGTCGGCCTCTCCCTACAAATCTTCCAGTCCTGATATTCCCAAGAATTCTGGATTGGAAGAGGAGAGTGGAGTCCTGTGGATGGGGAGGGTCCACTAGTCACCTGGGCAGGTGTCAGCATCATACTATCCTTGTCCACAAAAAGGAGACTTCTAGAGGACCTGGATGAAACTGAAGAGTGGCCAGATCTTGCTGGGGATCTGATCTTGGATCCAGCAGTCCTATGCCCTCGAGAATGAGATTGGCTCTGACAACTCTGATCTGACCTCCTGGAGGACTCAAAATGGGAGCCCTCAATGATAATAGGATCCAATGGAGCTGTCATATTTGACAATCTAGCAGGATCTGAAGGCTTGGAAGCCATCAGCGACAGATCCAACAAACTGGTGGTATCTGGGGATGGCTTACTTCTACTTGGATAGGAAGGCCTCCGATCTGCCGAAGCCTTGGATCTGAGAGTCTGACCAAAGCCCTGAAAGCAACAGACCTCAGATCTGAAGCCAAAGAGGCTGGACTCAACTCCAGGGATCTGCAATCCAAGAGCCTTGGCTTTTTAGAAAGAGAGGAAGAAGAGGACTCCCCAGGGGGAAGAGGAGGCCTCTTCTTAGGCTCCTGTGAAGGTTTGGACAGGGGAGTCTGAAGGCAAAGGACCACCCTGCACCAAACCCTTCAGCAAAAGTTTGTTTCAGTGCTGTGCTAGTGCCCTGGGGTTGAAATGGCACAAACATCACAAATCAACCTCCAAGTGTGCCAACCCCAAACAGTAGAGGCACTTCTTGTGCGAGTCGGAGCATATCATCTTCCAACCGCACAAGGAGCATCTTTTAAAACCCAAAGGCTTTTCAGCCATGCTAAGTTACCAATACTCACACACACACACAGAAGAAAGGAAAAGAGATTTTTTTTTTTGAAAGACCAGCTGGGAGAAAAAAAGAGTGAAGCATCACACACTAAGAGGGGGGAGGGGAGAACATAACCACACTCAAAAACTGGGTTCTAACAGGAAGGGGAGGTATTAAGCTTAACTAAGAATAGCAAAAGGCAGAAACACCCAAAAGGTAAACGGACAGGAAAGAAGCCAAGAAAAACAGCATTTAACTTTACATCCTACTCCTGAGCCTGGGACCACACCTGAGCAATTCAGCGTCAAACAAGATCTGAGGGTTAGAAGGTAGCAAGGGATTATGGGAAGGGGTGGAGCTTGAGCACTGGATCTGTCTAAGAAGTTACTGGCTCAGATCCGAGATCGAATCCAAGACCCATCGGTGATGAATAAGGACATGGATAGCATCAGATCAACTGATTTCTGGCACAGTGACTAACACTGCCATCTCACAGCTCTTTGTTCTCTAACTGAGTTGGTGTCTGCAGTTCATTTTATGTGAAATGGAATGTTATTGTCAACCCTGTCTCTGTCTGTGTTTTATCCAGCTATTCTGAGTTTCTTTGCAACCTAAGGACATGTTGAAGATGAGCTGGCATTCTTCCAATTTGCCTGTAGAAAGTATATGCAGTGTGTGTACTCATGGGTGTCAAATATGACAGATATCTATGGTCATGCATAATACTGTGGTGGGCACATACACAATTGTTGTCAGACATATATATACACTGCATGCTTCCTTACCCCACTCACAAATGACCCCCCTGCTCACTTCAACCAGTCTGGCTCTAAGGTGGAGACAAGATTTTACTATAGTATGTGCAGGGCTGGGGGCTTGCTAGGGACACTATGGGTATTTACTTAACCTTCCACAAACATCAAATCTCAGAGGTGCACACAGAAGGTTGATGCGGTCAAAGTTCTGTTCACAAGTAGTTTTGACTTTCGGCTTTTCCCGGTTAGGGGTCGCCACAGCGGAACTCCGGTCCGCTCATGATTAGCAGTAGATTTTTACGGTGCCAAGTTGCCAGCCCAATGCCCAACCTTCAACGAAGGCACGCCCATTCACACTTGCACCTACCTGCATGTCTTTAACATCACTCGACCATGGGGAGAACATGCAGACTCCACACAGAAGGTGCTCCAGCCAAGAATCGAACGAGAGAACCTTTTGCTGTGAGGCGACAATGCTAACTGCTGCACCACCACGGCTTCTGTTCACAAGTAGTAAAAAAAAGAAAAAAGTTAAGAAATAATTACTTTTGAAAGTAAGGCATAGAATACATCACAGGACATCTAGACCCTCAGAACTTCAAAAGGGCTTGTAGCCTCAGAACCTACAGCCTATATGGGGATTTTTGACAGAGGTTTACTGGGGGCTATCCCCAACATCGGCCCATATCCCACCTAGTCTAAGTATGCACAGAAGGTCACTATACGTTGCGAGGGTGCTGGCTGTCAACAGTGTGGTTATTATTTATTATACTTATATATCGTACCTCAAAATCAAATCTCAGAGACGTGCAAAGAAGGTTGCCATAGCCTGTCTAGAACAGTGTACTGCCAAGGCGAACAAACTAGAATACATTTCTGTGATCACCATGACTCACTTTCTTCACAAACCAGTCATGTTTATAGGAAAGGGTAAGAAGGCATGCTGTTTATATACACCTGGCAATAACAAGTAATGACTTGAAATGTAAGACTGTAGCCATTTTTTTTTTTTTTTTTTTAACTTTTAACCCAAAGTAACTCCAGAGGAGTGCACATAAGGAAATTTTTTTTACAGGGTTAGGGTGTCGGGCACTATTCTCAGACATGACATATGCATCCTCGCAAGTATATGCATTTTGTCAGCTTTGAGCATTAAGCCTTGAACACAACTTATTTATTCCTTGAAGGAAGCAAATAAGAGTAAATATGAACATCTAGAACCCTAAATCTTCTGGGGGTAATTATTTCCTCCACTGTTACTGCAGTGTAGTTTTGGCCATTTAGGGTGAGTGGAAAGGATGGACAGAAATGTTATAGACTAACTCCAGATGTGAGCATTTGCTTTCCTTGGTCATGACATTTGCGTAGGCCTTTGCTGGATCAAAAAGTTGGAAAAAAGCTCTAAACTGCACATCTGAGCATTTAAAATTCTACGGCTTTTGGCAGTCTAGTGGCCCACAGACCCCATTCCACCCCACTTAATTAAACTATTCCCTACCCAGTTATTACACTGCAGTCTTAGCCAGTTACGATGCGCTGAAAGGATTAAGGAAGAAGCTGAAAATGAAGACATCATGTAAAAAAAAAATATATATCTGGATGGTGTGTGGAAGCCAGTACAGGAACAAATATTGGGGATGGGGAATACTTAGGGGTGGGGAACAGGTTAGCAGGTGGGGGGTGGCACCATACATTTCTTTGCCCAGGGTTCCATTTCACCTACAGCTGTGCTTTAATGGATTCTACAGTTTAGCGAAAGCCATGCTCTATGTGCCTACTCTGCAAAAAAACTACCTTTAGAAACATAGATACAAATATTTCTTATCTTCTTCCTGGGGGGTTCCCACTACTTCCATGTAGTGGTTATACTCCCCACCCACATAACCCACAAATAGTCAGCTTGGAAATTGCTTTACTTCACAAAAATTCAAAAAAAACTTTGTGTGTTAAACTCTAGCTGAACTGGATTTTTTTTGTAAAGCATCCATTTATCCTTTTTCAACAAACTATGAAATAATTCAAAGAATAACCCCCAAAACAGCATAACTACTCCTATTATAAAATTTCTTCCTTGCTGGCACCATCAGACCTTGTGACAAGTGCTTGTTCTTTTGGAATTAATTAACAGTGAGGACCAGAATGGCTAACTTTCTTGCTTATTCATAAAAGTTCCACGAATACAGGATATGCGATGTGTCAGGTAATTTTGACATAAAACAAACAAAGTTGTTTTTTCCAAGCAGACCATAATCACTAATGCAAATGCATTTTGCTGACTGCCCAAACCTTTACTGAGCACTTGGTCCTTTAAAGTTGGAAACCAAGAAGAAACGATCCATTTTTTCAAAACAAAAATGCATTATCACAAACTGACAAAACAACAGACAAGATCTATTAAGAGCATTAATGGTAACAGAGGAAAAAGTGTAAAATTGCCCTCTTAAACATCAACTTGGAGAATGTAATGATTAAAAACAAATAATGAGGAATCTTCTCGGTGTGAAAGATCTAAGATTCCCAATAGTTCAGGCACCTAATAAAAACCATACTGTGAGTATCCAAACTAATAACAGGTGGTAGAAATAACGTAATGGCTTTTGGCTTTTCCCGGTTAGGGGTCGCCACAGTGGAACTCTGGTCCGCTAATGATTGGCAGTGGATTTTTTACGGTGTCGAGTTGCTAAACAGACACCCAACCTTCAAAGAAGGCACACCCATTCACGCATGCACACACGTACCTGCATGTCTTTAAACATCACTCGACCACGGGGAGGACATGCAGACTCCACAAGAAGGCGCTCCAGCCGAGAATCAAATGGGAGAACTTCTTGCTGTGAGACGACAACGCTAACCGCTGCACCACCATGGCCTACACTTACTTTATAACTTTACAAAGTATAAATCCACTAATGAAAGTAGGGACGCACAAGCTGATCCAAGCCAAATCTTCTATATTAAAAACACACAAACATGTGATCCATACAGAAGTTGAAAAAACAGAATAAAGTGTAGAAATTCATCATTCCATTTAAATACCTGTTTAAAAGCAAGTTTAAAAGTATGGAGTGGCTCACTAGGGTAGCTGTGTTGTAAAAAACTACAATTAGCATGTTTACTTGCTAAAGACGCCTCTCTCCATAAACCAGTGTGATATTCAACACAGTGCTGCCCTACTTCAAGCTCTGTGAATCCCAGACATATTAAACTAAACTAAAACATTAATAATTGGTAAAACTTTCTGAAAGCATTTCAGTGTAGTACCAAAAAAGAAAAAGTTAACAAAAGCCTTCAAAATTCCATAGGAATCTTTTCTACCAACACAGAGAAACATTTGATCACTTTAGTCTATAAGAACTTCTTCAGGTTTGTATGTCAAGTGGAAAAGCAACTAAAAATTAAAAAGTGAACAACAATGCATAACACTACATTTTGTTAGGCTAAAAACGATGCATACTGTTTAAGTACATGTAGTACAAAAACAAATCCTAAATAAAAAAAATTCTGAATAAAAACCTACTACACACTTAGGATATCTATATGTACATTAAGTCTATTCATCTCAAAATCTATTAAACAATTTTAAAATTTTAAAGTCAAATACACCTAGAAATCTAGACTCCGAAACTATCACTCATGCTCACAGCAGTGATATTTGCTCAGGTCTGCAAACCCTAGAAAATGTATAAACAGCACCACCTTTAAAATTTATGAAGATTATAATAATTGGAGCTTATATAAACACTTAGTTTATCTGCCCCTAATACTCAAAATGTGTCCGGCTCAAACACTTTACATTAAAAAATTATAACCTAAAAAGACTACACTGTCAAGAAAAATCATGCATGTGCTGTATGGAATCTAGCTCTGCTGTTTGTTAAACAACAAAAATGCTAATAATTGCAAATAAATAAAGTTCACACCTTCAGTCTTGTAAACAATGGGTCAACTTTCTTAGCTCTAGTATACTTTTCAGTGAGCAATAGTAGTTTAGTCCAAGCTCTTTAAAATAATTTAGCCTTAGTTGCCATACATGTTCTTGTTTTTCTAAAGTATTTGGGACGTCTCATTCAAGTTCAGTGAGATCTCTGTGATCAAGTATTTTAAATTTAACCCCAGACAGTCTTCTGTGAAGTTAAAGGTGTCTTGCCAGGGCATTGTTTCTGCATTTAGACTGCATCTCAGATAGATGACCCAAAATCCTTTGTTCCAGTTTACTGATAGCCTTTCCAAAATAAAATGCAGGGCATCCATTGCAACTAGCCCTGCAAACAACTTGTGTAGAGTTGCAGTCTCTGCCTGCATTAGTCTTAATAAGTTTCTTTAAATATGAGCAGTAAAAAGAGTATCCCTCTTGACTGTAGGAGCAAAATGAACAATTTGCTTCACTTTTTTTCATGTTCCTTTCCAGTGGTTTAGGTTTTCCATCTACACAGCTCCTAATATTTCTAGCCTTTCTATATACAAAAGTCAGGGCTTCACACAAAATGTCTACAAGATAAGGGCTTTCTGTTATTATGGCCCAGTTCACCCTGATAATATTCTTGATACAATGAAAATCCACAGTATATGTCAGTATGCAGCCGTCTTTTAATTTACTGTCCACAGATTTCTTTAAAAAATCTTCCAATGGGTCAGTTAGTGGGTGCATTAATATGTTTAAGCTTGATGATTGGTTCAAAAATGTTTCTTAACATTTGGTTTTCTACCCCCTTGGTATGAAATAATTTTCCAAATCATTAAAGTTTCTTAAAAAAAGGTTCCATCTTTGTGATTATTCTAGCTAACCTATATCCCTGGGACTTGAACACGTTATATTGGTGGGATGCAGACTTTTACTGTGGAGTAAGAGCCTCACTCTTGTCTGTTTTCGGTAAAGATAGTGGAAATTCTGCTGTTGTTAATGTCCTTGGAAATTAGCATGTCTAAGAACATGGTTCAGATGGACCTGTGGGAGGAGGTGAAACACAGGAAGGTAGTAGTTAGATTGAGGTACCTAATAAACTCTTCTAGCTGTAAAGTGTCACCTTTCCATTCAATAAAAATATCATCAATAAAAGGAAGATAACATGAGATGTGCTGCATGAAATAAATTTCTGTTGGTGAACACAAAATCCTCCTCCTACTTGCCCAAGGCTATGTTGGCTAAGCTAAGAGCCACTGCCTCCCCTGTAGCTATTCCAGTCTTTTGCTTGTAATGTTTTCTGTTAAAAGTAAAGAAGTTAAAACTCAGTACCAGATTAATGAGCTTACTTAACTTTTCTAGCTGTGCTTGTGTACCATTATGGTGTATTTTAAAATAATCCACAGCTGCTTCTATGCAGTAATTTTGAGGAAGCACAATATACAATGACTCTACATTGACTATTAGCAAGATGTTGTCAACTTCAACAACATTTTTCTCAAATATTCCATAGAATCTTTTATATATGATCTGTTTTTCTCAACTAGGGGTTTCAATAAATAATCTAGGTATATAGCCATTGGTTCTGTAAGGGATTCCCCCACTTGCCACCACTGGCCTGTAAGGTGGGTTATCTTTATTTTTATGAGGTTTTGGTATTCCAAAACACTTGGGCAAACAGAGGCATGGGGTCCATAAATAATTGTACAGATTCTCTGTAATAAGACCTTCTTCATATAATGTCGTACGGTTGGTTTTCCAGTCACTGTATGCTTTCTTTGTTCCATCAAAAGTATAACTCTCATAAAAAGTCATGTCATTCAGCATGTCTTCCATTCTTAGATTGTAATTTATAGGTTCATAGGATGATACTAGGCTACTGGCCCGGAGGCCTTATAAGCCTAGCCAAGAATTTTACCCATATCCCCACAAAGTCAGCACCAGTTTTCCCTGTCCAGCAGGGACACAGGGAGGATCCCAGGGGTAAATTTGCTGTTTCCCAACCAGTCATCCAAGTTCCTCTTAAAGAGGGTTAGCAAGGTACTCTGTTTGATATGAAGAGGGAGTTTATTCCATAGATGGGGGAGTCAATGGGACACAAATCTATCCTGCCAACAAGATCTATTGATGTCACAGATCAGGTTGAGGCCTTGTGTGTGGGTTGGCAGGTGGAGTTTGACTTACGGATTTGCAGCAACTCAATCAAGGCTGAGTCTGAGATGGCCTTGTATGCCAAACACAGGTCACCTCTGTGCAGTCTGTATGAGACTGAGTAGAGGGACAGGGCTTTCAGCCTATCTGTATAGGACAGGTGTGTCTCTCAAACTGCTGCATGTGCTTGGCAAGGTAAATGCTGAATGGGGCATTGTACTCAATAACGGGTCTGAGATGGGAGGAGTATAGGGATGTTATGACCTCCTTGTTCCTGGATGAAATACCCTTACTTATGAGCCGGGACATCTAGAAAGCCTTCCATACAATGGAGGCAACATGACGGTTAAAAGTCAGGTTGCTATCAACCTGGGTGCCCAAGTCCCTCACAACTGATTGCGTACTTAGTATGTTATTAACGTGATGTGATTTATAGTATCAGTCACTAATATTCCCCCTCCATTGTCAGCCTTCATTATGATCCTAGAATTATCATGCCTCAGTTCAATTAATGCTTTTCTCTCATGTGTGAAGTTAAAGTAATATTTCTCTGGTGGTTTCTGTAGCAGTTTTCTAATGTCTATTTCACATTTTACTTTGAATGCAGATAGTGTTTGTTGCAAGGGAGGACAATAGCTTCTGGGTAGCTTTATCGTCTCATCAATGGGTTTATTTTCACAGTTCTTAGCCTTACTGTGGAATTGTACTTTTAAATGAGTTTTATCACATAACTCGAGGTCTATACCTGGGCTGCATCGCTTCTGCAAACGGGTACAAAGTTGAGCCCTTTAGAAAGCACACTTCTTTCACTGTCAGACAGTTCTTTTTTGGAGTAGTTCCAAATTACAGGATAGTTAGTACTGTGGCTAGTTCCTCCATCTGACCATGGGACCTAGGCTGTAGCTGGGATTGCCCAGGTGCCTCACTTCCCTCACCCCAGTCCACTGTTTAGTCCTCCTGTTACCTTGGGGGTTCTTGGATGGAGTTCGAGAGTGCTGAGATTCCTTTCGTGCCCTCTGAAACCTCAGTGGATTGTAGCAGTATGATTAGCACTAAGAGAAAATGGTGGGGACACAATTACTTCACTTCACTCCTGGTGGGATAACTATGCTTAGTCCCAGAAACAAGTCATTCATTTGAGACTGAACTGCTTTGGCAGTTATACTGTTTATGTCTTGGTGACCAAGGCATTAAAGGCTTTTTGACATGCACATTATTTTTTACAGACAAGCAAAAAGTTAATTAATTCAGAGTTCTAGAAGAATCGTATGTGAAATAACAGGGAGAACACTTTACTCTGTCTGCTACTTGCATGAAATTTTGAATGCTGCAATACCTTATGACATCTAAAAAACAAAGCTTAAAAGCATACATTGGAACCTTTTTGCCTAATCCGGGGAGTCAACTTAAGCTACTGATCTGCACAGAAACTATAACCTACCATACTTAAAATGGGGCAAGGCAAGGCTTCAAAACATTTGTCACTTTGTTAAAAAAGTTTAGTAGAGCAGTTTTACCTTTGCCAAAAAATTCAGAGAGTAAGAGTAGTTTTGATTTTGTAGCATTAAAGATTACGTTGTCATAAGGTAATTTCTCATGCAAATGGAAAGTTATTTTGTATCTTCAAGATGTCTTGTACATATATACCTTAAATCTAAGCAGAAAATCATTTGAATATTATATGATTATACATTTGGCAATGCTAATAAAAGTTTGTGAGATGTGCAGCTCCAAATATTATGAAACAGGGAAAGGACCAATAGTGGAGGCTGGAACCCAGCAAAAGTGAGAGGGATAGTAAAGAATGTTTTCATTTCTAAAGGAGAAAGAAACAAAAGCCATCTTTATGTCACTACCATCTCTGCAGTCACTAGAACAACACAGGCAAAATGGGAACAAGTAGATTAAAAGACCAGAGTATGACTGTTGAAGGGCATAATGGGATAAAGCCTACAGTCACAGGAAAGATAAGGGATTTTATTTTTATAATAATGTACAATGCAATTAACAAACCACTCAGGATAGTTTACAATAGAATGGTTTTACTTTACTTAAAAACTTGGATGTTGTCAGACTGGGCAGTCACCAGTCACTGCATGGCAATTAGGCACATCATGGTCACTAATGAATAGATATTTGTGGACAAGGGGACACAAACAAATAGATTTGTGTAGAGGGGGGGTCACTAGTGAATGGATTTGTGTAGAGAGGGTACAGCTAATGAATAAATATGTGTAGAGAGGAATAAATAGTGTGTGTGAATGTGGATTTTTTTCTTTTACAGATACTACTATTCAAGTGTAAATGCCCAGTTTAGTACTTGTACATTTTACATGTAAGCCTGAGCATCCAAAAGGTCATCACTGATACTTTTTTAACAGTAAAACTCCACATTAGGTTGGAGGTGACCTTTTTATGTATTAGTCATAAACAAGACTGGATTCTTTCCCTTTTTCTGGGAATGACACATTGGCATAATGGGACCAATTAGAATCACAGACAGCATGTATAGTAGAGTTGATTATCCAAACTAACTGTGAAGTAGGGTAGTCTGGATAATAAAACTGTTTGGATAATCAAACATATAACTGACCCAAATAAAAACTTCTAAAATCTTGTTTTTCTGCATGCAGGGAATACACTTTTCAATCATTCAGTGATTCCAGTGGACAAAAATAAGAAGTTATGTACCTACCATAACGTTCCATGTTAGTTGTCTTCTCTCGCCTTCTTTCTTGCTGGATGGGTTCGGAGCCGATCCTCAGCTCCGACTCGGCACTTGCTAAGCTCGAGAGCTAATTTTACCAGTTCGAGGCAACCCTATATCCCATGATGCAAGGCAGAGACTACCCAGATCTCGTTTGGTAGCTAAGGAAATTAGGAATATATTCTTCCAACTGTAAAGGAGGAAGAAAAGTAGCAATACTAAAAATGACAAACATAATCATCATAATCCTCTGAAAAGGATCAACCTAATCTAGTGACACTAGAAGCTGATTAGCTAGAAAAAAGGATAAAGCCTCTTAATAGAAGAGGCATAATCTTCTCGGTCTGACCAGGCTAGGGGGATGGAGGGCGGGACGCAAGAAAGAAGGTGAGAGAAGACAACTAACATGGAACGTTATGGTAGGTACATAACTTCTTAATGTTAAGTTGTCAATCTCGCCTTCATTCTTGCTGGATGGGACCGCATCCCTAGCACCTCTATCCTGGGTGGCTCAATGGAACAGACTCTTGAGAACGGTGGAACCAAAATTCGCTCTGTCTCTGGAGGCCAAGTCTAATTTGTAATGTGAAACAAAGGTATGAGGAGAGGCCCATGTGGCTGCTGCACAAATAGTGTCTATTGGAAGTCCAGCCTGAAAAGCTGTAGATGTAGCTAGAGCTCTGGTAGAATGGGCTTTTGGCCTAGAAATCAACTCTTTGCCTCTGAGCTGATAAATGTAAGTAATCACAGAAGACAGCTATCTAGATAAAGTCACCTTGGAAACTGGAAGGCCTTTCCTGTTCTCTGCATAGGATAGAAACAGTTGATCAGATTTCCTAAAATGTTTAGTTTTGTCTAGATAATATCTGAGCTGGCGGTGAACATCAAGACAATGTAATTTTTGTTCCGCTCTATCAGAATAATTTGGGAGAAAACACTGGAAGATCAATGGATTGATTTAGGTTCGTCTGCGATGGCACTTTGGGTAAGAAAGACGGATTAGTCCTTAGAGATACCCTGTCTTTGTGGAAAATTAAGTAGGGAGGACGAATGCAGAGAGCATGAAGCTCAGATACTCTCCTGGCAGAAGTAATGGTGACTAGAAAGAGTGTCTTCCAAGAAAGAAATTTCAACGAACAGGCAGCCACAGGTTCGAAAGGGGGGAGAATCAAGGATGTTAAAATTAAATTTAGATCCCACTGTGGTGGAGGGTCTCTAATCGGAGGTTTAAGTAAAAAGATACCTCGAAGGAATGCCTTGCAAAGTTTGTGAGACATAATGTTGTGGTCCAAAAGGCCTATATGAAAATTCGAAATGGCTGCCAGCTGAACTTTTACTGTGGAGGAAGAGGATCCTGAATGAAAAATCTCAGCTAGGAAGTCCAAGACGGAATGAATCAGAGCAGTATAGGGGTCTATGTTCCTAGCTTTTGCCCAGGAGGAGAAACGTTGCCATTTACTAGTGTAAATCCTTCTGGTAGAAGATTTTAGGGAAGCTACTCTGATATCCCAGACGGGATTAGAAATCATAGAAAGCCTGGCTAAGGATGGAAGTGGAGCAACCAAGCAGTGAGGTTGAGAGAAGGTATGGATTGATGCAGCTGCCCCGACTGGTGGGTCAGAAGATCTGGAACCGGGTCCAGATGCCATGGCTGTACCAAGAGATAACGATGTAGGAACGGAAACCATATCTGTCGAGGCCAATAAGAGGCAATGAGAATCAACTTGGCTCTCAAGGCGGTTGCTTTCTGAATTACTTGAGGTATCAGCGGAAAGGGGGGGGGAAGCATAAAGAAGTCCCCAGGGCCAATCTTGGGTTACAGCGTCTCTGGGGGGATGGCCTGGAAGGGGGAAGAGAGAGAAGAAGTCTGGGCATTTGCTGTTTTGAGGTGTAGCAAAAAGGTTGCAGCAAGGAAGGCCCCACTCCTGAAAAATCTCTTCCATCACTGATTGTTTGAGAGACCACTCATGAGGCATGAGAATAGCTCTGCTCAACCTGTCCGCTATGATGTTGGATTTCCCGGGGATATGCGTTGCTATCAGAAACCGCTGAGAAGAGATTGCCCATTGCCAAAGTCTGAGAGCCTCTCGACACAGTGGATAGGACTTGGTTCCGCTCTGTTTGTTGATATACCACACTACGGACATATTGTCCGTTTGGACTGCAATAGTTCCCAGGGGAAGAGAGTCGTTGAGGGCTTGCAACGTTAAATGCACTGCTCTCATCTCTAGGACATTTATGTGCAGATGGTATTCGTAAGGCTGCCAAGTGCCATGGACCATCCTGCCCTGATAATGCCCCCCCCACCCGATCAGGGAGGCTTTCGATGTAACCGTGGCAACCGGGGCAGGAGGAACAAAGGGTCTGCCCTGATGGACTTGAGGGGACGATATCCACCAGGTCAGATGCCTTTTGCAAGTGGGAGTGATTATGATCCTGTGACGCATGGGTAGTTGTTGAAAGGACTATTGGACGAATAGCATCCATTGTAGAAGACGCATGTAAAAACGGGCGAAGGGAAGAAGTGTTATGGCGGCCGCCATAAGACCCAATACTTTCAGAGCAAATCTGGCCTGAATTTTGTAGCTGAGAAGAATCACCTGGATGTGACTTTGAATGTCCAAGATCCTTTGGCCTGTTAACTTTGCTGAAAGTTGTACGGTGTCCAATTTTGCGCCTATAAAAGTAATAGATTGACAAGGCGACAAGGCAGATTTTTCTAAATTTATAGAAATCCCTAGTCCTCTGCAAATATGAATGGTGTAATCTCTGGCCTGGAGAAGTTGATGCCTGGTGGTGGCAGTGAGGAGCCAGTCGTCTAGATATGGAAACACCTGGAATCCTTGATGTCTCAGGTGAGCCGTAACCGCTGCCATACATTTGGTGAACACTCTGGGGGCTGTAGTGAGTCGAAAGGGCAGGGCCCTGAATTGGAAGTGACTGGTCCCCAGCCGAAAGCGGAGAAATCTTCTGGAGCGCCTGTGAATTTTTATGTGATAGTACGCATCCTGAAGATCTACCGAGCACATCCAGAAAGGGTAGAATGGACTAAAGCGTGACCATCCAGAATCTTGTTTTCTTTACAAACTTGTTTAGTTTGCTCAGATCTAATATTGGTCTCCAGTCCCCTGTCTTTTTTGGAACTAAAAAGAACCTTGAGTATATTCCGGATCCTATTTGGTCTGCTGGGACTGGCTGGATGGCTCTTTTTGCTAGCAGTCTTGATATCTCTGGTACTGCTAGTTCCCTTAGACCGGGTGGAACATCTGGAAGGGTTCCCCTTTGCTGAATTGGGGTTTGAATAAAGGGAATTTTGTAACCCTCGGATATAATCGACTGTACCCATTTGTCTTGAGAAAGGGATAGCCAGGCTATTGGGTACAGCGATAATCTTCCCCCAACTGCCTCCGAAGGTGGACAATCGGGCAACATCTCAGGGATGCTGGAAGGGTTTGTCAGAAAGAGGCTCTCTGCTACCCTGATTCTGCAGACCCCCTCTGCCCCTTGGGCGGCGTCTGTTGTTGTTACCCCCCTCTGCCTCTGGGGGTAAACTGACCTTGTGCGTCAGGCGTGACTCCTTGAGATTTGCGGAACCACATTTTCCCTCCCTTCTGACCTTTTGGGTAAGGTCTTGAAGGGGTGGAGAAATGGACTCCTACGGCAGAAAGAGTCTCGCCATCTTGTTCGCATCTAGTCAAAGTGTCTTTCACTTGAGGTCCGAACAAGGTTGAACCATCAAAAGGGGAGTTTGTGAAGGACGCCTTGAAGGGGTCTGCAAAATTACAAAGCCGCATCCAGGATTGACGTCTTAAAGCCACTCCTGTGCCTGCGGCCCTACTCGCTCCATCGGCTGCATAAGAAATGAGCCACATGGAGGAGTTAACAATGGAGTTAAGGATTCCTAGCTGCGTGCTAATCTTATCCTGAGACCCAGCAGCTGATGGATCCTGTAAAACTTCTCCCAACTCTTTAAGAACATCTCTTTGAAGGTGGGTGAAGTGACACAAGTAGTTCAGCGATCGCATGGCAAAGGTCGCTGAAGAAAAAATCCGCTTGCCATACCTGTCCATAGTCCTAGAATCCTTGTTAGGAGGATGGACAGGTACTGAAGGATCAGCTAGTTCCTTCTTGGTGGCTGCAGCCACCACCATGGCATCAACCGGGACACCTTTTGTCAAATATTGCCTATCTGGTGGGGCCGTAATGAATTTAGAAGGCCTCCTATGAATAGGTTCCACCAAATCCGGGGCCATCCACACCTTCCGAGCCACTACATCCATAAGAGGGTTGAAAGGCGGAGACACCCAGGAGGTGGAGGGTCGAGATCTGAACGCCTCCAGGTATACTGACTCGTCCTCGGAAGGATTAAGGGAGGGCCAGTTCCCCCTCTGCTTAAGGAGTTCAAGGATGTCTGAGAAAGAGACATCCTCAAAGGAGGACCTTGGGGATCCCTCCGACTCATCCAAGTCAGTATCAGATGTAATAGACTCGGGGGAGTCTAGATGTTTCCTCTTACATGTCCTCTTACGCGGAGGTTCACCTGATGGATCAGGAGAAGCCTCGGAAGAGGAAGATATTCCCAATGGGGAAACCTGAGGCATTGGATCTCTGGGTCCGGGAGCAAGAGAGTGGGAAGAGATGTCAGCAGGCACTGTAGTGGGAGGAGCTGATGGAACTGACCACTGACTACGCCCAGGGGCTAGTACACTCCTCATCACCTCGAAGGCTCCGGGGCTCCCCCATCAGAGAGACCAGAAGGTTCCCGCTCCGAAGAGATAGGAACTCCAGGCCTCACCGAGAGGGAAGGCTCCGAGGCAGATGTCGGGGCTGAGCTCACCAATGCCGAAGCCCCGAGAGGGAGAACGGTGTTGGACAAGGGTCCGATGCCACTCGCCCCCTCGGAGCCGACGAGAGAGACCAGACGCCCGGATCCCTCCAATGAAGGCCTCAAGGAGGAAATCGGTGCAGAGGACGATGGAGCCAAAAGGGGTGGTATCGGCTCCGAAGCTACAACAGTCACGGCTCTGAGGAGCTCCAGCTCCGAGCTCTGTAAGAGAGTCGAAGGAGGAATGTTAGGTGGATGTGAAATAGCTACCGTCTGTTGAGACGGGCTATGGAGCATTTGGGCCAATGCCTGAGACTTTAATAGTCTACTCACCACTCTCTCGAGGTCATGATCAGACAGCCTGGACGACCGAGAAGAACTGCTCCGATGGCTCTGCTCCGATAGCAAGGGTGATCTCGGAGCTGAACATATTGATTCCAATGAGGGGGATCGAGATCTCTTTTTAGAGATAGGTGGAGCCGAAGGAGCCGAGGATACATCGGCTCCAGCCGGAGCCGACACTGAGTGTCCAGATCTGGCAGTATTGGAGCCGGATGGAGCCGATACTGTGACTTCTAGCATGGAAGGATCAGCTCCGGCCGAAGCCAATCTCAACACTAAAGAAGTTGAACCAGTAGCCGACGGCTTGGGACTTGCAGCCGAAGACTTAACAGGTTTCGAGGGCTTCCCCGGAGCCGACTTATTCGGGGAGCTCTCAGGCTTTAATAAGCCCCTCAATATTAATTTATTTCTGCGCTCCTGAAGGACTCTTGGGCTGAAGGCATGACGGATAGCACAAGAGTCCTGCAGGTGCAGAGGTCCCAGGCAGTAAACACAAGAAGTGTGACCTTCTGTCAGACATCTTCTGACAGCACGAGTCACACTTCTTGAAGCCTGAGATCTTTGTGTTCTTCGACATAGCTATGGGTTTAACATAGCAAGACAGCTTTAAAATAAGCAATGGAGATCTACGTTGCTTATTTTAAAGCTGTCTCGCTATGTTAAACCCATTTAACATAGCGAGACAGGTTTAAAAAAAAAAAAGCAACGGAGAAAGCAAGATCTCCGTTGCTTTTTACTGTTTCGCTATGTTAAATGGGTTTAACATAGCGACACAGCTTTAAAATAAGCAACGGACCGTTGCTTATTTTAAAGCTGTCTCGCTATGTTAAACCCATTTAACATAGCGAAACAGTAAAAAGCAAAGGAGATCTTGCTTTCTCCGTTGCTTTTGGCCACAGCTCTGATGTACTGCATAGGCATGCGCAGTACATCAGAACTGCCGCGGATACCAGACAGCTGCGGAAGGGCAGCAAAGAGGCATTATACAATGCCATTATTTAAGAAAAGTAATTATTTCTTTTCTTAAATAATGTCATAGTATAATAGCAATAACCCACTTCTGGGTGTGGGTAATGCGGGATTTACCAACGGTTGTCTTTGTTTGGTCCCTCGGGACCAAACCACGCCAACCATGGGTAAATCCTGCATTACCCACACCCAGGCGTGGGTTATTGCTATACAAGTCCATCAGAACTGAATTTAACTATGCCTTGTATGCTAAGAATAGATTGCTTTTCAGTAACCAGAGACTGGGTACAGAGATAGGGCTTTAAGGCAATCTGTACAGGAGAACAATGTGTTAATATCCTGCATTCATTTAGTGTATTAAGACATTGTCCTGTGCAGATTGCCTTAAAAGCCCATCTTTATACTCAAGTCTCCTAGAGGTTACCAAGAAGAGAGCTATGCCTAGCATATAAAGGGCAACCTCAGATCTAGCCCTGATGGGACTTTTGCACATCCACAAAACTATCTACTAGTTAATTAATATAATGGTCTATATTGCAGGACTTTTACATTTTATCATCATTTTTAGTATTATGTTCACTTATGATTACTAACCCCCTTTAGTAATAATCAGTTTTAGCAAATTACATAAAAGCCTGTATAACCAAAATGGTTTGCCAAATTCATGTGAAAGTTTCAAGCAACATCATTATAACAACTAAGTAAAAACTCAGTTCAATTCTGTATATAGTTTCAATGGCAAAGAAACAGCTGCATGCTGAATTCTAATTGAAACAATCACTTTAATTTCATTTTTCTATCATAACACATATATAAAATCGACCAGGTGCATTACTGTCTTTATGACAGCTGCACTTTTTCAAGTTTATTGCAAAAGCCAGAGTTTGCCAATTTCAAATAGCGATTCTGGAACAGCATTGACTTTACATATAAATATGTCTATATTAATTTAGGATGATTACTATTATAACATTTTCTGGTCAAGACAACTAAATGGTCAACCTACTGTGTCGCTTTCATATTAGGACACGAATAAATGAGTCTTTGTGGGTTCTGCTCAAGCAGCTGTATTTCATACAAACACATCACTACAGAGGCTTACTGACTATAACTTAAGTAACTTATATACAAACCAACAACTGCGATCATGCATGCTCACTCTCTGGCTGCTTCTACAAAATGATACTAGGGATTGCACCTGTCTGGAATTTATATGTGAACATACAGCCTCTCATGCTTCTGAAAAATATAGCACACACACTTTACACATATTTGTCATGAGATTATTTGGCATGCAGAAATTCCAGGTAATCCATAGACATGCATAATACAATACTAAATACTCATGTATATACAATCACATCCACATTGCTGCGTATTTCACACTAGTCTTAGAAACTCGTCCATATCGTGTGACATAAAACTGGGAATTAGATAACAAACTGAGCCAGTTTCTGCAAAATGGTTGACCTGTGGAATGTTCGAATCACTTTCTGGAATAGAATCAGACTTTTGAACACATTCTGGTCTGGAAACAGTGTCTGAGCTGCTCTTAGATTTTAGAGTCTGCATCACAGATATAATGTTGTGACTGCAATGATGTCGATTCTGGTAAAGGAAGAAGATGTCTGCGATTCCTCCTATACTCCACATTTGGAATCTACCAAGTAGAATCTCATCTTAGCACATATGCCTGTAATCTGTCCTATTCTATCAAAACCTTTTGTCATCTGGATTCGTACCATCTCTCCTTCCCTCAATGGATGAAGTAATCTGCTTGATTAGTCGTAACTAGATATCTGGTTATTACGCTTCTTAAACAATTGAGCATTGATAGTTTTATTGTTCTTAGGTTTAGGCTGCAACAAACCTGAAGAAATAGGTAGCATAGTTCTAGTTTGCCTGGAAAGTAGTCTTTGAGCAGATGAGCCAAGAATATCATCACGGGGTATGTTTCTGAGATTAAGCAAATTCAAGAATACATCGGTATTGTCACGCTTTGACTTTTCAAGTAACTGCTTTGCACTCTACACTACATGTTCAGCTAGAGCATTGTCCTGATGATATTCAGGACTACTAGTGACATGTAGAAAGTCCCATTCTTTTGCAAATTTCTGAAACAACTGACTAGTAAATTGAATACCATTATCAGAAAAAAGTTAGTGTGGATGACCATGAACTGAGAAATGATGTTTCAATTTAGTAATAATAACAGTAGTTGAGAGATTAAGTTCAGTAGTAGATCAATCTCGAGCCAATTCGAATAAGAGTCTACCAAAGTAGTGTTGATTATTCCACTCAAAGATATCAGTTGCTACAGTAGACCAAGGAAGTTCAGGAACTGGTCTTAGCTGAAGTGGTTTTCTTTGCAAATGCGGTCTAATACTATTGCATACTGAACAAGAAGAAATAACTCTATCAATGTCTTTTGATAATGAAGGCCAAAATACAAATTTGCTTGCTCTTCTCTTAGTGGAACAGGATCCTGGGTGACTATGATGCAAAATCTGAATATATTCTTATTGTAAGAAAGCAGGAAGAACAATTTTAGGACCTTTGAAAATAATGCCATTTTCCATCAACAATTCATCTCTGTGAGGAAAATACTTTTGAACCTCAGGTGATACACTAGATTACTTTGATGGCCATCTGACATTAATATACTGATTGAGCTTCTGTGAAACTGGATCAGTTTGAGTGTGATCTCTTAACTCATCAAGTCTAGTGGTTGAAAAATTATGTACTGAAATCACATCAAAGTCAAAATTCTCTCCATCAAGCTGTTATGATCTACTTCTGGGCAATCTGGATAAGGTATCAGCCAGAGTGAGCAATTTGTCTTTAGTGTAGACCTATTTGAAATTGTACTTTTGCAATTTGAGCATCTTTCTTTGTAATCTCACTGGAGTGGAATGCATAGGCTTCTTTACAATAGTAACTACACTTAGGTGATCAGTTTCAATCTGGATGGCTCGACCATAAATATAACCATGAAACTTCGAACATGCGAACACTACAGCCAAAAGCTCTTTCTCAGTTTGAGCATACTGCATCTCAGTTTGGGTTAGTGTTCTAGAAACACAGGCTACTGGTCTACCCTCTTGAAGTATAACTGCACCAAGGCCAAATTTTGAAGCATCACAGGAAAGAATAACTGGTTTGTTTACATCACAGTATCTTTTAACGTAGGTGGGGTGATAATTTTCTGTTTAAGCTCATCAAATGCCTTCTAATGATGTTCCATCCATAACCATGCAACATTTTTGCATGTTACCTCTCTTAAAGATGCTGTCAACTCACTGAAGTCTGGTTTAATTTGCTAAGATAACTGGCCATGCTCTGAAAATGCGGTAAACTTAGATTGTCTGGCACTCACATTTCTAGAACAGCTGCTTGCTTGGTCGGGTTAGGTCTCAAGCCTGTACTTGTAAACAAATGGCCTACGTACATAACTTCTGGAAGTCTGAATTTGCACTTCAGAGGATTAAGCTTTACGTTCACTGTACATGTACTGTCTAGAACTTTCTTGAGGTTTCTGTCATGCTCTGCTTCACCAGTGCCTCCAACCAATAGATCATCTATTATGGCACAAGGATAACCCGAAAAAATTTGTTCCATTGCACGCTGGAAAACTTCACTTACAGAATTAATTCCAAATGGGATTCTTAAGAATCTGTATTTGCCAAACGGAGTACCGAAAGTAGTTAGAAATGACGATTTGCAATCAAGCATAACTTACCAAAATGAACTCTTTGCATCCAAAACAGAAGATACAGTGGCATTTGGTATTAGAGCTGCAACTTCTTTGATTGTACGCACTGGATGGTACAGACTTTTTAATGCTTTGTTCAAATCTCTTGGGTCAATGCATATTCTGATTTCACCTGAGCCTTTTTGTGTGAGCGGCTACCATGGAGAACACCCATTCATTTGGTTCTGTGACTGGACAAATAACACCTTGCTGCACCATTTTCTCCAACTGAGCTTTAACTTTATCCTGCATAGCTTTCGGAACTCTTCTTGCTGGTCTGACTACTGGGGTGACCTCTGGGTCTAACTTCATAGAATATACAACTGGAAGTTTGCCCAATTTGTCATCGAAAAACATCAGCATTCTCTGAGAAAATGGCTTTGGAGAAATTAAAACTAGGAACTGCACTCACATGAACATCTTTAGCAGAAGAAAGCAAATTCATTCTTAAACTATCTTTGAGACACAATAAAGATTGCACTGGTCTTAGAACTACATAGAATAACAAGTTGTAACAGTTCTCGGCCAGATAAAATGAAAGCATCACTGAGCCTTCGGTTTGAATTTCTTCACCTCCATAAGCAACAAGTCTCGCACTGCTGGTAACATTGCGTTGTTCGTTAGTTCTCATGCTTGCAAATGTGTCTGCCGATATAACATTATACATTGACCCAGTGTCTGCTTTGACCTCTGTGGATCTTCCATTGATTTGGACAGTACAAAATACTTCACTCCTTGTTAATAAGTTTACTGCATCAACTCCTTCACCAAGCACGGACACATCATCTACATAAAATGCTGACTGCTTCAGCTCTACTTGATCGACTTGCTTTTTCGTGAGACCTTTCTTTTTAACTATGTGAGGCTTACTTGATTTACAAAACTTTTGGAAATGGTTCCATTTTTTACACTTGTGACATTGTTGACCAAATGCTAAACACTTCTGTCTTTTAGACTCATGATTTGCACCACAATTGTGACAGTTAACAATAAAGCTAGATTTGGGTTTTGCTGATGTTTCTGTTGCAATGAGCTGGTACTGGAGCTTGCACCTTTCTTGGAACTTTCTAGAAAACTTTGTGGCTTCTTTGGAAACCCTGTTGCTGCCATGTGCTTAGGCCTGTTCTTGTTTGCCATGTTTTGCACACTATCTACATTTGCTCTGGTGCCAAATGAAACCATGCTCTTGTCTCTCACAAGCTTACTTGTATGTTTTTCTGTCATCTCATGGATTTGACAAATCTCTATTGTTTTGCTCAATGTTAAATCACTGTCACGAAGTAAAATCTTTCTTACAGCAGCACTAATACCACATACAAGCCTGTCCTTTATCAGCTCATCTTTTAGATCATTAAACTGATATGTTTTAGCTCTGTTTCTCAAGTCAGTTATATAAGCTGCAAATGTTTCCCCTGGTTTCTGATCTCTTGTGTAAAACAAATGCCTCTAATGTAATATTCATCTGGAGGTTGCACATTTCTCTAAACTTGCAATTCAAACACTCAGGGTCTTCCCCTGATTCAGCTTGTACAACAATATGGCGGTCTGCACCTTCTCCTTCATACACTGCTGATGCACAAACAAATAAACACTCTCCTTCTATGGCCTCTAACCCTGCTATGTTTAGCAAAATAAAGGCCCTTGTGCATGCATCTCTATCTGCATAAGCTACTTGTATGAAAATATACTCTTGCTCAAATATTCTCCAGTTCTCTGCAATATTCTGATCGAACACAAGTGGTAGGGGTTTTCAAAATCCATCTGCCATATTATGCACATACACACACATTTCTGGCATAAACAGAACTTGTCCAATGCCTTCGTGCTCTGAACATATACTTTCATTGGGCTTATCAGAATTATGCAAACGAACAAACTCGTAACACTTTCGCATAACTGGACTTTGCGAAATAAACTTCTCAGGCTTTTCGATGCTTTCAGAATATTATCAGCAGAAATGCTAAAGTCATACACCATCACTTACTAAAGTCACCACTTTAAGAAACATTTGAGAACTTTACAATGTGACTGAATAACTGACGAGCACTGTAACACACTTGTAATGTTGTCTTTTTGCAAGAAAACACCTCTTATCAGTATAAGAAACGTGTCAAGCAAATGCAAAATGCAAATAAATCGAACACCTGTTGCCCAAAACTCAATAACTTTTCAAAGTAATTGCACTTTGCGAATAACTGGACACAGCACACTGAAATGTCCCCAAAATGGCAGTACCTTGCTAGTCAACTCTTTACAGTACTCTTTAATGGCAGCACTTTGCAAATAGACACACCCAGCACAAGAAGCTTTTTATTGAAATAGCTACACTTTGCATTGCATGAAATAGTTGGACTTTGCACACAATGAACTCTTCGAAATACATGCACAATAATAAGCATACACTGTAAGCACTTTTACACACTCTGCAATACTTCAGATAACTTTAGTTATGCCCATGATACAAAAACACAGCAATTTGCCAAAATACATACAGTTGCCTTGTTTTATTTTTGTTTAATGTACCCTTTTCTTTTCTTATTATTATATTCGTTTTGCTCACTTAAGTCCTTCACAACATACTTTGTTAAACCCTTGAAACAATACGTAGTTATTCCCAAATACAGCACTTTGCTAAAATACATGTCCTTGCCTTGCTTTATTTTTGCTTAATGTGCCCTTTTCTTTTCTTATTATTGTATTTGTTTTGCTCGTTTAAGCCCTTTTCATGCCCAGCCTACTTTTCTTGTGCTCCTTTTACTCTAAACATGCCAACTTTGCCTTAAACACACTCATTTTGCTTTAAACATGCTCATTTTTTGCTTTACTATCAATCATTTCATCAAATACTTTCATCTTAAACATTTTCTTTAGTTAAACTTTTTTATACTTTTTGCTTGCCTGATAATATGGTTTGTGCCCTTGTAATGCCCCTTTTTCGTCTTTTGCAGAGTAAATAATTTGTTTTATTTCTCATTACCTTTGATTATTTTCAGTTATGTTTGTGCTCTTTTCTCTCAGTTTTACCTTCGCTGTCGTCTTTGCATCTCATAGCTCAGAATATTCTTCTCTCTTCCATACCGGTTCTGACACCATGCCACTTTTGTGTTAGGACACAAATAAATGAGCCTTCATGGGTTCTGTTCAAGCAGCTCTACTTTATACAAACACATCACTATAGAGGCTTACTACCTTATATATAAACTAACAACTGTAATCATGCATGCTCACTCTCTGGCTGCTTCTACAAAATGGCCCTAGGGATTGCACGTGTCTGGAATTTATACATGCACATACAGCCTTGCATGCTTCTTAAAGATATAGCACACACACTTTACACTCTGATCTACATAGCTTTTACATTAAGCAGGCAACAGAATCTTGTTGTCAGGGCAAATAAAATATAATCACACTGCTAAAAACCTTAAATGACACAAAACCTCACATCTTCTGAGAAGAATGTTATTCCTTTTTTGTTCTACTTTCATAAGAAGACATCAGTTCCATAATTTAGATTATACTGAGTTTGTCAACTGAAGAATCTAAAATGCAAGTTTCTTGTGAAATGAATGGCAAATATGCCTACTGGTAGAATCCAGCACAAAAGGACCACATTTCTAAATTTTATTTTTAATATTCTTACAAATTTCTTAGAAACATGATAAAGACACAATCACAACTCATATCTTCATGTAATGTACCTTTCTGCATAACTGGGGAGTAAGCATATATCCAGGGACAGAAAATGTCCTTATTCCAGAGCAATACATATTACTTTGGCTTCTGTTACACTGAAACTCAATAGAGACCTAGTCTATACATGTACTGCATTCCCTACCTCAAATAGGTTTTGTTTCATTCTTTGTAGTAATCATAATTAGGGACTTCTATGTTTACACCATGACACTGCTAGAAAATAAAAATAGAGAGATGGTTCATAGGTTGGTACTAGGCTATCGGCCCTAAGGCCTATGCAAGCCTAGCCATAACAATTCCCTGGAAATTTTTTCCCACAATATTTACTTCTCTGGGCCCCTGTCTAGCAGGGTGACTGACATGATCCCTGGGGTGAATTTCCTATCTCCCATCCAATCATCAAGGTTCCTTTTGAAGAGGGCCAATGAGGTGCTCTGCTTGACATGTATGGGCAGTCTATTCCAGAGTATGGGGAGTCTCTGGGTCAGGAACCTATCCCTCCAGCATGTTTTGTTCATTGTGATGATAAGGTTTAGATCCCTGGAGCGTGTAGCTCTGAGGGATTGGGATTTCTTTAAGTGGAGCATGTCCAACAGCTCAGGGTTTGACATGGCCTTGTATGTTAAGCAGAGATCGCCTCTGAGTAGACGATATACCACAGAGTATAGCTGGAGTTTTTTTAGACGGTCAGCATATGGCATCTGCTTTAGGCCTGTGATTCTTTTAGTGAGCTATTTCTGTGGCCTTTCCAGCTGTTGCATATGTCTTGTGAGGTACATATCTTACCTTGTCTTGTGAGGTTATATCACTGGGACTCTAAAATGCAGGTGGCATAACTGTGTTTAAGCGTATGGCCTCGACTACAATCAGAACTTCGTTCCAGTGCACTTTCATCAAATGAAAGTGAGAAATGCCCTACTCTCCTGCAACATTTGTCCTAAGTGCAAAATCTTTTATGAAAATTCCAAGAACCTGTTCAGTGTAATAAATGATACATTTGCAATGGACAATACAATGTGTGTTATAAAACATCACATCCAAGTTTGTGGGGCAGCAGTGGTAGGGTTACAGCAAGTGACTAGCAAGTATTTGACACAAATACTCATTCTATTACTGAGGATTACTTCATGATTTTTTTATCTTTGCCTTATGTTACTTCAACTCATGGAGTCCTTGCAAATTATAATCAGGCAGTCATTTAACAGGAATACAACAAACTAAAGCTTTCTGAATATTTCTCTGTAGGCATTACAATCTTTACAAAACCAGGTCTGCATTTCTTAAAAGCAAAAATTCTGCTCATCACATCAGGTTCTGGAGATTATGCTTACTCGTTATATCAAACCACAATATACATATTTTTCTTATTATACTTGCACACTGCTTGTTACAAATGACAGGAGGCTACTACACTGATGTTCAAAATTAGTAGTACAACCAAACTGGAAAAGATGTGTGCCATATTAGCAGTAACATACCGCAAGACCAAGACTGCCTTTAAGTGGTACCCTACTATGTGCAGTGACCTATTCCATGACACTGTCTGCATGTAATTCATAGTCTTAGAAATAATTCCTTGTTCTACATAATCACCACTACACTAGTAGACATTAAAAAAATAAAGGAAGACCTATTACAGGATAGGTTGGTATGCATGTAAATTTATGCACACATACATGTGGCCACCTTAGCCAAAACACTATATCTACTGAAAGTCCTTTTTAAGCCATAAAAAATCATTATTTTTCACATACAACTGCAGTGAATTATACAGTGGATCTAAAAATATACTGCTAGTTTATAAAAGGTAAAATACACAAATAATACTGCTGAACAGTCTTTCTTAACATCTGCAATTTCACTTGCACAGAAGTTCACAGTATTTCTGTCTAACTTTGAGGCATACATATATATCTACAACTGAACATTTCTAAACAAATTGCTAAGCTGGTCACAATTAAGCCTATATTATCATCTTCATATCCCATCTCTACATCTGTTCTGTAGTCAAAATCAAACTTACAAAGCTTCCTTAATCATTTTACTTCAAAAACAAAGTAGACCCTAAAAGATAACTGTATTTATTTGTTAATCAGGTTAGTGGACTGGTTGTTGAACACACTCTAGCACCAATCTTGGCAAAATGGAAATTTTACAAAGTTTTAAAACATTAATACATATACTCCAGGTCTTCATAATGGTTATTATAAAGAGTTTCCCTGCCAGAAGCCAGGCACACAGCAATCCAACACCAAGGTATACCTGGTGCTATCCAGTTGTTAACCCAAAATATGGCTGCCTTTTGATGGACAATTCACTTTGGAAGCAAAACTGTTCTGGTGGACTGATTTACAATATTATTTCCTCAGTCCCACTTGCAGTAATGCAGTGAGTTGACAATTGGTCTAACTACTTTTAAGTTAAAAAAAAAAAAAAAAAAAAGAAACATCAGGACCTCGCCACAAGTTATGCACAAACAAATTACACTACAGGAGCGTACTGATTGATTTCCCATGCTGTTTGAAATTAAGGGGTTGTAGTTTTGATTGATCATTTGGCTTTTTCACCCATGATGGCTGGTTTCTACAGAAGTAGTAATGCAATTTGGAACAATATGTGGCCAAGAATATACAGTATTAAGACTACCTTTCAAAATAGTACTCTACCATGTACAATGATCTGCTCTATGCTATTGTCTGCATATAATTCACATCCAGTTTGCAAAGGAATGTTGTGTGAAGCAATACAGCTTTCTAACATGGTACAAACACTTTGGGCTCAAGTTTTATAAACACAGAAAGTGGAACCCTAATATAAAAAGTTTTAACACTGGGTTTAACACACACACACACACACACACACACACACACACACACACACACACACACACACACACACACACACACAACCTTAGCAGCACTACCTTATTTATTGCATAATTTAAGTTGGATGCTTCTGTTTTAAAACGGTATTTTTGCAAATACTGTATGAAACCTGCTTCACTGAGGGCACTGAAACTTCATTGTTTCAGTTCATTATATAAATAAGCTAAAATTATGTAATAAATATAATGAGATATGCCATTGTTGTGAGCTTGATAAACCATCACTGATCCAAAGACTCCTCAGAGGGAAAGATACAGGGAGATACAGTTCTCCGATCCAAACATAGACACATTTTCACAGCATCAGTTACAGGCTGCATATCAATCAGAAAAGCAAAGAAACTACAGCATCAGGAGAAAAGCCATGTTGACACAAGGAAAACTTGCATGCCACCTCCACCCCATTCACAGACAAGAACTGACCCAATACCCTCCCTACTTCTACTCTGCCCAATGCCAGCTTTTATAGGTACCCATAAATGTGACAATGTCATTAGAAACACATTTCATATTTACTCTGCTTGCACTCTGCATTTAAATATGCTTCCTTTAAAACATAAATTACTTCTACAAGGGGAGTGTTAGAGTGGCAAGGTCTTATTTGTTCCAGGTGTTACACAGTTTTTCATTAAAGACTGGATGATAATTTCCACGAATTCTTTTATGCCTAAAGAGATGCTGGGCACAGAATCAAAATATTCATCTTTCCTCTCTTCTTTCCTGGGATATCATGAGATCCTTCTTTAGGGTTAGGATGAAGCTTGCCTCCCAGCACCCTGGCTCCCATTGACCAAAATCCTCACACCCATGTATGAGTCTCCCCAAGAAGACTTTGTCTTGGCTGTAGATCAGGAGGACCAGGGCTGTCCATTAATGATTCTACTACTAGGGGAATTGCTCCATCAAATGCACAAGTTATTATACAAGGGCAGTTTAGCAAGACATGAGTATAACTCTTTTACACATTGAAGGATATGAGAAACACCAAGTTGTGGAGAAATATGCTACTCTCACATTGTTCACATGTAAAGGTAGATGAATTTATTTAACATACAGAATTTTGTTGATTTAAATTTCAAAACAATCTGAAATATAAACTGTCATATTAAAAATTCAGCAGTGTGCTCCATGGCATACAGTCAGACATATCTAATACATGGACAAAGGAAAGAATAAAAGGATATAGCTGTTGGTTTCATGTTTTATAATCCCACTGGGCAACTGAACTTGATTAATGCACAAACCCAGTGTCTTTATACTATAACTTACTAGCTAACTGTCAGCATGGCTTCAGGCCATACCACAGTACTACCACTGCCCTGCTGTCATTAACTGATTGTATTAATAGAAACCGGAACAAAAGTATTCCTTCCTCTGCAGTATTCCTTGATTTATCCAAAGCTTTTGACATGGTTAATCACCAACTCCTCTTACATATAATGAAATCACTTTCTGTTGATTCCTTAGCCATCAGTTGGTTCAAATCTTACCTTGAAAACAGACAGCAGGCTGTACTTTGGCACAATAACCTTTCTAATCTCCTGCCCATCTCCCTCGGTGTCCCTCAGGGTTCTATATTAGGTCCTCTGCTTTTTTCCATTTATATAAATGATCTTCAGTTAGTAATTCCACATACTACATGCATTCAATATGCAGATGATTATACTATTATCTGTTCAGCTACTTCTCCAACTGAATTACATACCCTTACCCAGAAAGCATTTAATACTGTTGAACTATGGTTCACTGACCGTTGCCTCCTTCTAAACCCCAAAAAAACTAAAATGCTCCTCTTCTCACCTACCCGTAAGTCCCCCCCCATTTCATTTCACACTCACATCAAACAACGGTACACTTATTTCTCCCGACCCAACTACTAAACTACTAGGTATAACAATTGACAATAACCTCAATTTTGATACTCATGTCAATAACACTATAAAAACAGTCAATAAAAAACTAGGTTCCCTCTATAGAGTCAAACCCTTTCTTACAACAGCTAGGGCTGCTTTAGCAATAACTCACCTTATCTCTGCTCTACTCTATGCCTCTCCCATTTAAACAAATCTTTCTAAAAGTAACCTCAGCAAACTAGCAGTATCCTATAATAATATTGCTCAATTTGCTACTGCCTCCCCTTTCAGGACTCATCACTGCCTTAACCTAAAACAACTTGGCTGGCTTGAGTTTCTACACCATTTACAATATCTCCAGCTTGCTATAGCCCATAAGATCCTCTCTCAACCCACAAACACACCAAAACTCTCAAGCCTTTTCATCCCCTACAACAATCCTAAAAACCTATGGTCATCCAACAAACTTCTGATTAACACCTGCAGATCTTATAACTTAGCAGGTGATACCCTGTTCTCTAACACTGTTGGAAAGTTATGGAATTCACTTCCTACTGACCTCACTTCTCTGTCATCCCCTACAACAATCCTAAAAACCTACGGTCATCCAACAAACTTCTGATTAACACCTGCAGATCTTATAACTTAGCAGGTGATACCCTGTTCTCTAACACTGTTGGAAAGTTATGGAATTCACTTCCTACTGACCTCACTTCTCTGTCATCTCTTACACTATTTGAAAAGAAACTAAAATCATATCTCAACATACACTGGTTATGTTCCTGCACTAACCCTGGCTAACATCCTACATCTCAACAACATTGTAAACTTACTGTCTTGCATTTTTACAATATCCCTTACTGCCCTTGCTAAGCTCAAAGTATTGTAGTTGAATACTATTAATGAATGCTCTCTATTGCTACTATGTGGGGGGGGGGGGGGGGGATAAATAAACATTTTTTAATTTTTGCTTACTTAAACTCCTACCACTTTCCAATTTAATTTTTTGCATGTATCTTTACTGTTACCCCTTTGTATATCTTATACTATAGTTTTATATTTTGTATTTTGCATTTTTTCTATTCCATATGCCTTTGGAGCTTTTCTCCCCGGGCCTCTACTGAAAATGGACATATCCAGCTAGACTAGCCTGGTCAACAAATGTAAAATAAAATAAATACATTTATACCTGCACAGCACAGTGCTAGAACAACATAATTAGGAAATATATTTACATAAAACAAAGTGAAATCCATAATGTATAAGCTAAAGTAAATACCATCAGGGGATTATCAAAAAACTGTACTGTGAACTTTTTTCTTTTAAGAGTTTGTATTTGATAATCAGTTAAGTGTGGGTTATGGAATTCTGACTCAGGCTCAGCATTATGTTATACCTGTGGACTATTTCCTTAGCATAGTAAATTGTGGTGCCATCCTATTCAAACACTGTTTGACCTTCTCCTCTTTAACAGCTGTCACTCTGGTGTCTCAAAAAGAAACAAGGTTGACAGGAGATCCGTTAAACTTGCTGTCAAAAACTGGCAGCAACAATGACAGCCACCCATCTAATATTATGATACCAGCTATAAAGAATGCTTCTTTTTGTCAGCTACAGAGATACAGATGTCAGATGGTGCCTCATGCAGACCTGATGATAAATTACTGTTTGCCTTTAGTAATGGAAACAGGTTGAAACCTGACTGACAAATCCATTCTATACAAATCAGGCTCCCAGTGAAGTAGTGCTCTAAAGAAAAATTGAATTTTCTAACATCAATAGAAAAGCCAGCTTTCACAGCCACTACTACAAACTTAAAAAAAAAATAAAAATTTTTTTGAGGGTGAGGTAGATGGGCAGATATAAATTAAGTAAACTGACCATTCGTGCCCCCTTTTTAGCCAGCACCCTGCTATATACATTAATTATCAGCCACTCCAAGGTACAGCACTACCTACAGTTACAGAGTAAAGGTGCTTAGTCATAACATTGGATCAGAAACTCATCTTTGTGGCACATTTGCTGTAATTAACTAAATATGTTTAGTATATGAACACTTTCACCTTCTTCCATTAGAATCCAGAAAGGTTTTAGCCTTACAAATAGTAATGCCAAAATCAGAATGCTGCCTGCCACCGTTTGCATTAAATTCAGTACAGAAAACCCATATAAACTGTAAGTGCCCACAAACAAAATCTGTAGATTCACAACCCTAACAGCCCCCACAGAACATTACTGTTACTCACTAGAATAGAAAAGAAAAAAAAAAAAAAACAGATGGCTGCCAGTAACTGCCAGGGCAACTCCCCTACTTAACTGCCCGACTTACAAACTATTAAATTACTCCTACTAACCACCCATAGCACATGCATTGCATCTCAAAAAAAGAGGCTACTCCATACAGTCATTTACAAACAATGTAACCTGCCTGACTGGGCCACAGTTCACAACAGCAAGAGGTGAAGCTTTCTCAAAGCTTGTACCACCAGCATGGCACTAACTCCCTACAGCAAAAGAGCTGGAAACAACTGGAATCAAGTGCATTTAAAAACAGCTAATTCAGCCCCTTAATAAAGAGTACAAGTCATAACTTTGGCACAGGGCAAGTGTAATATCAAGCAGTTATAGCTCAGATTTCCACAGACACAGACCACCTAAATTGAGCAATCGTGAATGTCTGCATTTGTATGATAGTTGCTGCATGTAGCTAAATATGGTAGATAACTTCTCTGTTATCAATTACTTCTTGTTTTGTAAATGTTTCTTACACTCTTTGTACAGCAACAGTGAATTGAAATTATCTCTACTTTCTGCATCTGTACTGTATTTATATCAGAATTTACTGAATTATTACTTTTACCTCAAATGTCTTTCTGACAGTTGGTGCACAGGTTTTAAGACTACAAGTTGCTTCCTCTATTCCAGGGTTTGACTCCCCAGCCTTTACTTGCCTCCCTTATGACGGTCACACTCACTGTATCATATCATGCCACAGAATGGTAACTAAATGTTCAAATTTGTAACTGCTTTGTAACTGACTTTCAGGTCCAGATTGTGGCTAAAAATGGTTTGTTCTAGACCATCTAGCTGGGAAATAAAGTTAGTAAATAAAAAAATTTCAGCAGTACATACAACATCTGCTAATCTGTACACCTGACATCAGTTTGTTTTGTCAAATGCTGTTCTACTTAACAGAATGAACTACATACAGACAGTGAGAATGGCAGACTAAGCGAATGTCCTTCTGTGTAATACAGGTAAGTGAGTACATATGTGGAATGGAAGTGCATGTGGGTTAGGGTTAGATTAAGGATTAATTATGGGGATAAAATTAGTGTGTGTGTGTTCGTTTGTGCACATGGATGTGTGAGCAGGTCAGGATAGGCTGGCTGGGATTAAGTAAAGGTTTACATGCAGTGTTGTGCATGTGTATTTGTGAGTTGTGAGTGACTGAGATATTCTGTGCAGTGGTAGTGTTACTGAAAGCAGGATTAGCAATGAATTACTAAGGTGGACACATGGAACATTACAAGTGTAAAAATCTGCAGTGAGTCTGTGCTTTTGTTGGGTTACATCACTTACATAAGCAAGGGAGGCTCCCATGTAAAACCCACTGCAAAACAAACTGCTGGGGGTACTTGCAGGGGCACAACATAAAGATGCTATATTAGCAGACACCAAAAAGTGTTTAACATCCATGCAAATTATGGTTTCAATGTTTTTCATTAGAGATAATAAATAGTTGAAAGACAAGATTGTTGGGCGCACAACTTGATAAATAGTGCTCCAGATATTTTTATGTTCAGTTCAAGTCTGGCACATAACATACTGTGGATAAGCGACCATACAAATCATGGGAGAAGATCAAAAATTCCAGTTTTCAGGTACAGAACTTGGAAGCGTTCAAACCGTGCTACACCTAATACAGTACTTACAGCACTCAATACACACAAAACCACAAGCACAAGTGTCTTATCAAACAAGTCCCTAAGGTAAAGTACATCTAAACCAAATGTTTTGGTCATACATGACTCTACAGTGAAACACACAAATGTCTCACTCACCAGGCTGGACAAGGAGAAGGTTACAGTCAGCTGTCTGTCGGGTGCCAAGATCCGCAAGATCACACATGCACTCAAGTCTCTCCACAACAAGTACCATTACAACTCTGTCACAGATCACGTTGGAGTGAATGCCTAGAGACGTACCTCACTGGACTACATGAAGAGAGACATGAATGAGCTCTCTGAATGTGTGTTTCAGGCAGGTATATCCCTAGTCTTGAGCAGCATACTACCTTCACCACCTTACCTAAGATGATGCCATAATATAAATAAAAATGAATGACTTCAACAACTGTGTCATTCCAGGGGGATCCAGTACCTGTCAGCCTGGGAGGACATTGTAGATAGACCACCCAGCTTTGCCAGATATGGTCTTCATCTATCACCTGTGGGATTTTGGTTACTGGCTAAGGCTCTTGTCTCCCCCATATTGCCTTTTTTAGGCAAAGTGACTACAACAAAATTCCCAATGTAAAAATACCATCAAAAAGCAACCTCATGATTATGCTGCTAACCGCTAGGTGTCTAAACCTAAAACTTCAATCACTGAAAGCAACCCTCACCTTAGAAGATGCTGACATCTATGCAGTCACAAAGACTTGGCTTAAGATCACAGAAAGCACCCCGGCCATACCAGGTTTTAATGCCTTCCACACATTCAGACCACAAATTGAAAGTACAAGAACTAAAGGAAATGCAGTATCAATATACATCAAAGATAAATACACTTCTAGATTGGTAAAACAAAATAATTCCTTTGAACTAATCCTGGTCCAAATGACTACGGGTAAGACCCCCTCTCCAAGTCACTGCCAGTTATAGGAGCCTTCTACCAACCAGGATACCCACACTGCATACTTGTATCTACTTGAATTGCCCTGGTTTTAGGTGACTTTAATTACCCATCCATAGACTGGGTAAATTACATATGTACTAATATACTTGCCAAAAGGTTGTACTTCATCAGATCCAATCCCCTGTACCAGTTGGTTAACACCCCCACAGGGGGCCCAAACATTCTGGATCTGGTGCTCACTAACATGGTGATCGCTGCACCACCCCATGTGTCCGGCCCTCTCTAGTGAGGTCTGATCATAAATCAGTCTCATTAGAAGTAACAATAACATCTGACCCCCCCCCCCCACCCATTAGCAGCTGAAGAATTATATACTGCCGTCTATTGGTTTCTTCCTGTTACTTGCATTTACATGCATGCATAACACAGTATATTTAACTATTTATTGTGACCAACTAGTCTTAGTACTAAGTACAATAAATACACGGTGACAAACTGCTTCAATTAATACGCTTTACTATTACATTTTCCTTTCGGATCTACAAGCATGCAACACAGATGCTGTCAGCTCTCGATGGCAAATTCCCATTATCATTCTTGCAGCTTTTTATTCAAGCTAATAATCATGCCAGCAACAGTTTTGAAAAGACAGTGAATACTATTACTCTTTCAACAGCAACTAGTCTAAAAAAAACTTCTCCTAAGCTCCTGTTGTTTGGACTCTACTTATTGGATGTAAAAAAAAAAAAAAAAGGCACCCTGTGTGGCAGCAGCTGCTTCAGATCCCTACAATAAAGTGCACTATCTTTCTTGTTTTTATTGGCTACATCAGAAAAATCAGTTTCAGAAGCAGGAAATGAAGGTATGATATGCTACAATGTTGAGAATCTACTTGAAATTCCATCAATAATTTTGTTGTGCTGTATGCATGATAAGCTACCAACAGTGAGGTTTATATGGCCTAACACACTACAGGAACTACTACAGCTAAGCATCTAGCTAAATCATAGCCAAAAATGCACATATCTGGTAAGTGTACATTCAATGCCCCTGGCAAACACACAAAAAGGAAAAGATGTGAAAGATCAAGAAAAAGATGCACCAGAGCAGGAATTACAGCCAGACTGAAAGCTAATCCACACAGGCCTGCACTTCCTTCCTTACTCTAGATAATTCTCCAGAACATAAAAAGGATTACTTAAAGCTGGAACTCTACACATACTAAGATGAGAGACAGTTGTTTATTTGTGTTCACTGAAACTTGGCTTAACTCCAACATAAATGACAGCACAGTTAATGTAGAGGGAATTACATTATTTTGTGCTGACAGACTTCATTCACTCTGTAGCAAATCTCGTGGAGGGGGTGTATGTATATACGTGTACAGCTGGCGTATTAACTGTGAGGTGGTTGCCTCACACTGCTCAGAGAACGCTGACTTTATGCTCTTGACTTTCAAAGTTCCCAAATACTCCCTGAGAAAAACAGCAATGATGCCCTATTTTTAAACACACCACCATTTAGTCTAGTAAGAGATCAGCCTGCCTTTCCAAAAATTGGCTCCACTACATAGAATTGTTCTGCAAATACTCCCAATCAGTCAACAATGAAATCTTTCAAGTCTAAGTAAAAGCTATTATCTTTTGTGTTTGAAAAAAATGAACATAAATACTTCAAGGATATGATATACTATCTGCCAAACATATCACTATTTAAAATGTTTTTCTGACAGTGCACAGGATTAAGACTATAATCTGCCAACAAACTACTTTCTGTAGTCCAGGGTTTGAGTCTTCAGCCTTTACTTATCTTCTGTACGACTCCGAGGCAGTTGGCATGCCACTGAAAAGGAGCATTTTCTCCAGCGGATTTATCCAGTTAAAAATAAATATTAAAAAAATCAAATTAAAAAGTTACTGCAGAGAGTCTCATAATTTAATTCTACAAAACACATATTAATACTTAACAATCCTATTTAAGCATTTACAATACATTTAAAAAGTTTCAATGTATCACAAAAGGTATTGCAGCAATATGCCTCTCTTAGCCTAACATAAACCTAATATGTCTTGCACTGTAAATAACTTTCAATTTCCATCTGCAACAAATCTATCTTGTATTGTAAATATTTGACTTTAATTTTCTGTAAATTATAATACTGTAACTCACCCTATAGTAAAGTTTATAGCTAGATTTTCACCACTATATGATATGTACTATACCACTATAGGATATGTACGAGTGTAGTGTGACAGCGGTGAGGTCTGCGGTGGGAGTGATGGATGCACTTAAGGTGGAGGTGGGATTACATCAAGGATCAGCTCTGAGACCTTTCTTATTTGCAATGGTGATGGACAGGTTGACAGACGAGATCAGACAGGAGTCCCCGTGGACTATGATGTTTGCAGATGACATTGTGATCTGTAGTGAGAGTAGGGAACAGGTGGAGAAGAGTGTCAGGAGTGATTTGTGACAGATGAGTACCAGTAAGAGTAAAAGGGAAGATCTACAAGAGGGTAGTGAGACCAGCTATGTTATATGGGTTGGAGACAGTGTCACTGACATAAAGGCAGGAGCCAGAGCTTGACGTGGCAGAGTTGAAGATGTTAAGATTTGCACTGGGTGTGATGAGGATGGACAGTATTAGGAATAAGTATATTAGAGGGTCAGCCCAAGTTGGAAGGTTTGGAGACAAAGCCAGAGAGGCAAGATTATGTTGGTTTGGACATGTGCTGAGGAGGGATGCAGAGTATATTGGGAAAAAGATGCTAAGGATGAAGCTGCCAGGTAACAGGAAAAGAGGGAGGCCTAAGATAAGGTTTATGGATGTGGTGAGAGAGGACATGCAGGTGGTTGGTGTGACAGAGCAAGATGCAGAGGACAGGAAGAAATAGAAACAGTTGATCTGCTGTGGTGAACCCTAATGGGAGCAGCCGAAAGAAGAAGAAGAAGAAGAAGAAGAAGCTAGATTTTCACCACTGTAGGTACAGTAGAGAGGTGATTACCCAAAATATCAATTATAAGAACCTAGTCTTCCAATGTTTTTGGGTAAGAAAAATCATAAAGTCTGAATATGTAAACATTATGTGCATTAGCTTGTGCATGTTTTTTGAACTTGCAGCCCGCTTGTGTGTGAAAAATATTCTTTATTGTCCACTGGATTTGCTGAATGGTTGAAAAGTGTATTCCCTGAGTACAAAAAAAACAAGATTTTAGAATTTTTTTTATCCAGTTCAATGTATGCTTGATTATCCGGGCAGTTTGCTTATCCGAACTACCCTTGGTCTCAGTTAGTTCTGATAATTGACTCTCTACTGTAACATCTTTTCACTAGTTTATATTCTTTCAGTCTTTCTGTATGAAAATTGTATTGCAAATGTTTAATCAAATACATACTGCATGCATATTATTACTGTACCACCTGCTCTCTAAAGACAAGTTATGACTGAAAAGGGTATTTCAGGTACCATACAGTAAACACAAAATAAATATGAGAAATTTCACACTCAATGATTGGCAAAAGTTGTATACTGAGCTACACTATTTCTACATAACCGCTGCCTGTATACCTGTTAAGAACAGAAAAAATCCTGATGGTAAATTTTTCGTTTTTTATTTCTACTAATAAAAGTACACAAAATCATATGCAAACAATTCAGATTGCATTTACAGTGAATTTCTCTAATGTCAACACAGACCCTTGAAAGCTTGCATGATTGGAGTCCAAGGTAAAAACAGCAGATAAACTTCAGTGGCAGTTGACCACCAGAGAGAGGGAAAACACTGACAGAATTAACATTACTATAAACAACCGTACAAGCAGGCAACCATTATTGTCTCTAATACTCTTGGAGGCTGAAACTCTCCTGATGTCAAAACCAAGCAAAGCGTTTGCACTCCTTTTGCATCAAGAGAAGTACATTTGACTACTGCACGTATCTTACCATTTAAATCAGTTTCACTTCTCACCCACTCTTTCTCTGCTGTCATTTTAAAATGTCTCTCTTTTGTGCTGCCTGCCTCCATTGTACATTTGTACTTGGAAGCGCCTCCCAGTCTCACCACATCTGTTCATTTTTACTTGGCAGTGAAAGATCAACTAGGGAAGGCCCTCCCATTAGACTGTTTGAACTGACCTCTGTTTCATACATTTCCTGGCTTTTATTAGATACTTAAGCAGCACTTACAGTCACCTTCATTTTGATACAAAACTGGATACATTTCAGAAATAGATGTATCACAAACACACTTGTTTCTAACTTTAGCCTGGTCTTGTGGCATATACTTGTAGCTAAACTCACAGTAGTAGGAGTAACTGTGATTTACTCCATGATCTGTGCTCCAAACATTTTTTTAATCAAAAGTGAAGTTAAGCTATATGAATCCATCACCACTGTCCACTGAGTACTTTGCTTCAATCCAGTGTTATCCTAGCACACAGATAAGTATTGTAGATTGATAATTTTGCACTTTTCTTAATTCTCAAACAATAAAATACAGCATGTGGGGAATGTAATTATAAACTCTGTCTGGGGCAGGGCTCTTACATGCAACCACAATGAATATTAAATAGGTTGTCAGAAACACAACAATTAAGCAATAACCGATGACGTGGTGTGGTACATTGAAGATTTATCCACGGCTGGTGTGGTTTAATCATGAGGGCGAAGCGCGACTGGTTAAATAAAGCCAACCATGGGTAAATTTCAATATACCACAACCATGGAGTCTGTTATTGCTATTATACAATGACGTTATTTAAGAAAAAAAAACTTTCTTTTCTTAAATAATGTCTTTGTATAATGGCACATTACTGTTCTTCCGCTGGTTGTGGTACACTGCTTCCCTGTTTTGATGTACTGAGCATGTGTACGGGACTTGCGTCCCACGCATACCCAATACATCAATGCTTAGAAACGGAAGCAACAGAGAAAAAAAAAAGTCTCCGTTGCTCTGTTTTTTTCTTTCTTTCTTTCTTTTTTTTTTTGTTAAAAAAAATATTTTGAGGACTTTATACCAACGGAAAAAAGTCCGGGTGACCAGACCTTTTTTCCATTATTATATTGTGGGATTTACAATGGGCACGCTGGCCAATCAGCGTGCACGTTTTGGAATATTAATGGGGGGATCATTGTATAATACACAATATCTGTCACGTACATGCTACATGACAAACTCACAGACCCACACATGTTAAGGCTTTTAAAAGTAATCTACCCAAACCAAAATCTCAAAGACCTCCTAGACACAGTGATTACAGTAAGTATCCTTAGCGACCTGGTCAAGCAGGTGACACACTTGAGGTTCTCCACATACAACTCACCATAAGGAAAATCCCATACCATATCCTTATAAGCTACAGGTGCCCTTATGTAACCCAGAAGATGTATACCACCTACTTAAATGGGTTTGAGTCACCCATCATTCAACCCATCACCATAATCAAAGCAACACCTATCACAACACATTCAGTCTCTACATTCAAACCCATAAAGCATACAACCACACAGTCTAACATTTTGGTCACAGACTCCACTGTGAGGCACACTGATGTTCCACTCATCAAGGTGAGCAAAGACAGGGTTACAGTTAATTGCTCATCAGGTGTCAGGATCTGCCAGATTACAAACTGAGGTCACTGAACTACAAAGTTCCAGTATGACTAAGTAATAGCACATATGAGAGTAAATGATCAGAGACATAGCTCTCTATAAACAGAGATGTGATAAAGCTCTCTGACTGTGTCCCAAGGCCAGTATGTACCCAGCATTCAGAAGCATTCTATCTTCTCAAAGGATGATGCCATAATATGAATAAAATAAATGATTTTAATAACTGGCTTAGTTTTTGGTGTCATTCAAAGAGGGTACAATATTTGTCAGACCACAATGCTTCACCAAGGGTTGTCTATGGATTCACGTGTTGGCTAAAACATTGTTCACCCCGTACTGCCTTTTTTAGCCGTTATCAACCAGAAAAACCAACCCAAAACATTCTAAAGATAATAATGCACAATGACAGGAGTCTAAACAAAAGAAATGCTAGTCCCTGCAAGCTTTCTTCACTTTGGAGAATGTAGACATCTGTGTACTTACGGAGTTATGGTTTAAAACCATGAAGAGCACCCTGGCAGTGCAGGGTATAATACTTTCCACGTATTTATGGTAGCTACTGCACAGAAGAGAACAAAAGGTGGAAGTGCCTCAATTTATATAAAAAATAATCACACCTCAAGGCTGGTCAAGCAGCAAGACACACACAAGCTCCTCCATGTACAACTCACAATAAGCACAATCCCATTCTATATAACTGAGAACTATAGACCCCCCTTCTATGATCTAGGAGATGTACACAAATTACTGTAATGAACTTGAGTCACTGTCCAACAACATAATCCTGGGTGACTTCAACTACCCCAAGTTTGACTAGGAATCATACACTACACCTCAAACCTGCAGGCTCCAAGATTCCTGCCCTTTGTCAACACAAACACCCTGAACCAACTCGTCCATATGTCCACTAGGGTGGTAAACATCTTTGACCTAGTCCTCACTAAAATGGGGATCATTGCATTCTGAAATGTGTAATGTCTTCACTGGTCAGGTAGGACCATAAAACTATCTCCTTCAAAATAAAACCTTGGAAACTAGGTAACCCTGGCAATTTAAATAATTATTTCACTGCTAACTTCCTACTTTTAAGTTGCACCCTTGCAAAATTTTGCCACCTCCCCCAAACCCAGAGAACACCGCTGCCTATGCAGTGTGTCACAAAAACTCTGTACAATCAGGTAAATAGCAGCACACAGGCAGGGTGCCTACCTTAAATAAGCACAGGACTAACTCTGAAAACAAGCCACCATAGTGGAATTCCAAAATCAACAGGTTGTACAACAATAGGAAGAAAAGCATGGCCAAAAAATAAAAAGTGCAATGCCCAGCTAGGTAACAACTCCCCTCATCAAACTCAACAAACAATTTGGGGGACTAAATAAGTCTACTAAAAACAAAAAGTAACCTCCCAAGCCAAAGACAATCAAAAGGCATTCTTCAGTTATGACCAAAACCTCAAAGGCAATACACAACAGTATGCCAAATTAATTGTAAATAGAGAAATCTATACTGAGCCATAGGACCCATAAATCTACTGGCTAATAAAATCAGCTACAAATTTTAGCCTATTTCCTTTCCCCACACACCATTCAAGATATACCCACAGCAGCAGCTCCTCCACCTATCATATGTCTTCAATAAACTCTTCAAAGCCCCAACACATCATTGATGGGACCTGATAACATTCCAAGGATGCTTCCTTAACAGCATGAAATATGACCTTTTGGGCCCACTAGAAGCACATTCAATCACAGCCGCCAAACAGACTCTGTAACAAACAAATGGAAGTACAACTGTTATCCCTCTGCACAAGGATGGGACATCCACAGACCTGAGAAACAAGCCTGACTATTCTCATGTGTTAGGCCATGGAAAGAAGAATCATGGACATGATAAACAATGACATATGAAACCTTCAGACAATGGATCCAATCCAGTTTGGATTTGTTAAGGGCAGATCATGCCGACTCAACATGACAGATTACGCCTACTCAACATGGTAGATTCCTTGAGAAGGTCACTAAAGTAATGAAAGAGGACAAAACTGTGCATGCTAACTACCCTGACCCGGTCAAAACATTCAAGACAATACCCCACTCATGTAGACAAGCTCATAAAGCTAGGTATCAACCCCTACATCACCTCCTGGATAGCTAGGTGTCAGGACACAAGAAGTCAGGATAGGTAAGTCTATCTCCACAAAAGGGCCCGTCACTAGTGCAGTCCCCCAGGTCTTGATGCTGCAGCCTACTCATTTTCAGCATCTACTTCTCTGAAGTCAAGGCCAACAAAGAGATCTGGCTAACCAAGTTTGCAGAACAGTGCAAATTAGTTACAGTCACAGAATACCCCAAAGACACAAACTTCTTTCAAGAAAAGTTTTAAGTTTATAGCCTTTCCAACTGGTTTTCTCCCTCAGCTTCTCTCTTTTGAGTTGTGCTGAGCAAAACTCTGAATAGCATGGTAAGCTAAGCCCTGAACACTAAGAAAAGAGATGCATTGATTTTGGCATCCTCCAAGTATTCCAACAAGCATTTGTTGACATAAAGGGAAGAAAATAAATTGAGCTGAGCTGTGCACAATGCCTTGCTGCTATTGGAATGTAGGCTGTTTGTGTAAGAGCTTTTTCTCCATAAGAAGCCTTGATGAATCAAACAGGCCTCAGTGCTCTAATGTTTTGGCTGCAATAATCACTGGTAAGTGCAGTTAAGACACACTGAGCTGCTGTAAACCAAACCTAGCCGAAGAAAACTAAATTTCAGCATTCTACTGTCTCCAAGGATTATTTTATTTTACTTTAATTAATTTATTTTACTTAACATTTGATGACTGGGAAAGTCCAACTAGGACAGAGCCTATTTTCAGCAGAAGCCCATGGAGAAATGCTCCAGACGCATGTTTTTGGAATCTGGTAGGAAACCGGAGCACCCAGAGGAAACCCACGTGAATGCAGGAAGGGCATGCAGACTCCACATGATGCTACAATATGAGACAAAGATAAACTGACTTCAATAACTGGCTTAGCTTTTGGTGTCACTCGAAGTTAGAAGCTATATTTGTCAGCCTAGGTGGGACATGAATGATAGAACACTCTGCTTCACCAGGAATGGACTGCACTTGCCCCCTCTAGCTTTGTGAATACTGGCTAAGACATTCTCCACCTCCACACTACCTTTTTAGGCAATGCCAACCGGATATACCAACCAAAATAACTGTATAATGGATAACATGAATGTGTTACTGCTCAATGCTAGGAGCCTAAAAAAAAACTCTGCTCTCTACAAGCCCTCCTCATCTTGGAAGATGTAAACATCTGCATAGTGTCCAAGACATGGCTTAAACTAGCAGAGTACTCTGGCTGTGTAAGGATATAATGCCTTCCACACATTTAGATCAGCTACTATGCAGGAGGGAAAAAGATGGAAGTGTCTCAATGTTTATCAAGAAATGTCTTGCAGCTAATGCTGGTTAAGCAGCTTGATGCAATGCAGCCTCTTTGTCTCCTTGTTCAACTCACCTTCAGTAAAGTCCCTCACCTCATTATAGCCAGCTATACAACTCTTACAACCCTGGATAAACAGCACATACTTACAATAACTGGAGTCACTCAGCATTAAACACAATACCATTTTCCTGGAGAACAAATTATCTAGCTACAGGCTGGGAAACTGAAACCACCACTAAGTGCACAAAAACAAATTCCTGGAACGACTACTGAGAATACTCACAATGGGCAAAAACATCTTTGACCATATCTTTACTAATATGAGCGAATCATGCTCCACCCCTTGCATATCATATTCACTCATCAAGTCAGACCATAAAACTATTTCCCTTGAAACAAAATTGAAACCAGAGGTAAGAGTAGTTTTTAGAATCAAGAACTTCTCCAAGGCAAACTTATAAGCATTATCCTGTGAAGTTTCAAATCCCCCCAGAACTGTAAACAGCACAAAGTATGCAGAAATGTACACCACTAAGTTGTATTAACATTGCAACAACTGCAGAGAAGCAGTTGTACCGTACAGTAATAAGAATTTGTCTAACCCCAAAAACAAACCTCCATGTTGGGTACACAATGTAAACAAGCTTTATAAAAAACAAAAAAATTATCCTTGTTTCCCGTCTTTCCTGACCTAGAGTAGTCCAAATACAGGCTTTGCTGTATTCTGGACTTTTGGAAAGTTCCCGTGTTGCCCATTTCCTTTCTTGGATAAAGGGAGGCTTCTTTGTTCACCAGTGGCAGTGGGGAGCTTAGAGCAGCCTATCTATCCCTGGAGGAGTGTTCCCAGCACAAGAATCTGGTAGTCTATTGGCCGTTTTGGGTCAATTTCTATCACTTTCAAGTCCCCCTGTATAAAACCCGCTTTGGCACGTTTTTTGCGGTTGTTACTACTCAGCCAAGCTCCTCGTGGTCCTGCAGAGTGGTGCTAGCAGCAGAGAGGCTAAAAGAGCGACTGCTAACCTGATAAAAGTGTTTTTTTTCCTGCTACTACCTGGGTGACTGTCCAATCTAGCTAAACTGCAAGTATTTCTGCTTCTTGAACTGATTTAAACTGTTTAAAGTTGTTTTTGCACCTGTACTTTTAAAGTTTGTCCTGTTTGTTGCATTTACCTGTTGAGGCTACGCACTCAAGTGCGCTAGCCTGTGTTACATATTTATTGCATTTTCCTGCTGTTTGTTGCAAAAAAAGAAAAAAAACAAAAAAATTATCCTTGTTTCCCAGCTTTCCTGACCTACAGTAGTCCAAATACAGGCTTTGCTGTATTCTGGACTTTTGGAAAGTTCCTGTGTTGCCCATTTCCTTTCTTGGATAAAGGGAGGCTTCTTTGTTCACCAGTGACAGTGGGGAGCTTAGAGCAGCCTATCTATCCCTGGAGGAGTGTTCCCAGCACAAGAATCTGGTGGTCTATTGGCCGATTTGGGCCAATTTCTAGCTCTCTCAAGTCCCCCTGTATAAAACCCACTTTAGCGCGGCGCAGCTTAATTGGGTTTAAACCATTCTCGGCTCCATAACGACTGCTCTTCACTTTTTCCCTTAGAACTGATCTAGTTCTCATAATAAACACCCTATTCCTACTCGAAAGCCTGGCACTTGCTCACCAAAGCAATTATATAAGTCAGCACTAAAAAATTAAAAGCACTACACCCTCACAAACTCCCCTTGAGTACCTTGTTCCCCATTGGCCCTTTTTTCAATTATAAAGGAATTCCAAATACTATTCTAGCATGACCAAAGGTCAGTTCTCAATCTCCTCTCCGGTCCAGCTGGTGAATCTGGGAATCTTAAGGCAATGTTACAACTGCCTCATGTACACAGACAACCCTCTCCTCCTCCCAACAAATTCCAACACATGTGAGAGATGCAACCATATAGCCAAACTGGAGGCTAAGCTCTCTCAACTCAGTACTGGCGTAACCAGTCAGGAGGAGAAGGAAACCACACTCACTACAATTCCAGTTTTACATAGACCTACCACAACAGCAAACCAAACACATAAACACACAAAAACATACTCAGAGGCTCTAAATAAAAATCTGCCTAAGCAGCAGAGACCTCCAAAGCAGACACCCAAGCAACCGCTACCCCAAAACAAAACACGTGCAACACATAGCTCACAAAGCCAGTGTGCTGAACAGTCACAGCTCTTAAGGCTAAACAACACACCTGATACACATGTAATAGGTGACTCTATCGTCAGGCACACTGACGTCCCTCTCACCAGGCTGAACAAGGAGAAGGTCACGGTGAGCTGCCTGTTGGGCGCTAGGATCCGTCACATAACACAAGCACTCAGGTCACTCCAAGGCAAGTGTGTGAATGACCTGAGACGCACCTCCCTGGACTACATGAAAGGAGACATAGAGGAGCTCTCTGAGCATGCAGCCCAGGCCGGTATGACCCTGACCTTGAGTAGCATCTTACCCTCACCAAGAATGATGCCACAATATGAAGACAAGATGATCAACTTCAACAATTGGCTTAAGTATTGGTGTCATTCAAAGGGGATCCAACGCCTGTCAGCCTGGGATGACATGCTCGATATGCCATGATGCTTCGCTAGGGATGGCTTGCACCTGTCACCCTGGGCTTTCAGATATTGGCAAAGGCTCTTGCTACCCCCATAGTGCCTTTTTTAAGCAAGGCTCAAAAGACAAACCCACCTCCATAGGTATCACAAGAGATAAGAAACTAAGAGTAATGCTACTCAACGCCAGAAGTCTAAACCTCAAGATGCACGCACTCAAAACTCTCCTTAGCATGGAGAACATCGATATCTGAGCAGTAACAGAAACCTGGTTCAAGGCTCCCGAGAGCACCCCAGCACTATCAGGTTATACCTCATACCATGCTTTTCGGCCCCAAAACTTGGACCAAACCACAAAAGGAGGGGGTGTATCAATATTCGTCAAAGATACCCACACCTCCAGGTTGGTGGCACAGCACGAAGCATCAGAGACTATCCATGTGCAACTAACAATGGGTAAACTACCTTCCAGTTTATAGCCTGCTACAGACCACCCTCCCAAACCCAGGATCCCCACTCGGCCTTCCTGAGAACACTGGAAAATATGAAGGTCTCTCCAACACCATTATATTGGGTGACTTCAACTACCCAAACATAGACTGGGAGCATTACTCTAGCTCCAACACCCTAGCCCAAAGGTTCCTAGAATTTATAAACTCAAATTTTATGGAACAACTTGTTACCACTTCCACAAGAGGGGAAAACATACTGGACCTGATCATCACCAACATGGGGACTCTATGCTCCAGACCAGAAGTGTATCCCTCACTGGTAATATCAGACCATAAACTAATATCACTGGATATTCACATCCCGACCCCACCCCCTTCCCAGAAAACCACAGTGAAAAACTTCTCTAAAGCAAATTTCACACTCCTCAAAACCGAGGTGGAATCCTTCAAAGCCCCCGGGCCTGTGGAAAATATGGCCCAGACCACAAAATCCTTTATAAACGCATTCTATGAACACCCTCAGGAATGCATGGATCATGCAATCCCAAATAAAACCAAGACCCAATCCTCCAAAGGCAGACATCTTGTCTGGAGGACCCCAGCCATAAACAAACTATACAATAGAAGGAGAAAGCTACTACATAATAGAGCAAAATCCCAAAAAGGGAAGGCATCTCTGATCAGTATTAGCAAAAAACTACGGGCACCCATAAAATCGTCTAAGGCCAGCTTAGAGAAAAAAATTGCACAGGACACTAAGGATAATCACAAGGCTTTCTTTAGTTATGTCAGGAACCTGGGTGGGAATTCCCAGATATGCTCAGAATTAGTCCAAAATGACAAAAAATACACCGAACCCACAGACATTGCCAACATCCTAGCTGACAGGTTCAGCGCAAACTCCCCCCTCCTCCACCAAAAGGGCAAATATCTATCCCAGCAGTGTGCTGCCCCCCTGACATCTCAGATGCTCAGGTAAGAGCCACCCTCTCCAAAGCAAAAAACACAGCATCAATGGGAACAGATGGTGTCCCGGGCTGCGTCCTACATGAACTCCAAGAAGAGCTAAACCCAAACATAAAACTACTGTTCAATCTCAGCCTTACTACAGGATATGTACCCAAAGAGTGGCGTACAGCAACAGTGGCCCCTCTCCACAAAGGTGGTGCCTCAACAGATCCTGGAAACTATCGCCCCATAAGTCTGACTAGCTTGGTCTGCAAAGCTATGGAAAGGATCATCATGGACCTCATAAATAAAGATATTGGGGACCTACAGACACTGGATCCTACCCAGTTCGGCTTTGTTAAGGGCAGATCCTACCTCTTAAACCTGATCGATTTCTTTGAAACAGTCACCAAGGCCATTGACGAGGGGAAAGTGGTCCACACAGCCTACCTGGACCTCTCAAAAGCCTTCGATACAATACCCCACTCGGGCATTATAGATAAGCTTCCCAGCTTAAATATAAACCCCTATGTCACTAGATGGGTTGCAAACTGGCTGAAGGACAGAACCCACATGGTTAGAATTGCTGGAGCCATGTCAGACTCCAAACCAGTTACAAGTGGTGTCCCACAAGGCTCAGTCCTGGGACCTCTCTTGTTCAGTATATATTTCTCGGAGGTACAGGCCAACACGGAAGTACTGTGGCTGACCAAGTTTGCAGATGACTGCAAACTGGGCACCATAATCGACTCTCCAGCCGACACAAGCATCCTCCAAAAGGGCCTCATAGAAACAGACAACTGGTGCCACAGCCATGGCCTCAAGCTAAACGCCAAAAAGTGAATAGTCATCCCCTTTGGCAAAAACAAAGTGCCCACAAATTACCACATAGGTGGCAATCTATTAAGTACGGAAGACGTAATTAGGGACCTGGGGACCCAAGTTGATAGCAATCTCTCATTTGACAACCACGTGGGTAAAGTGGTTAGAAAAACATTTTATATAGCCCACCTAATCATGAAGGGATTCACATCTAGATCAGGGGAGGTCATCGTGCCTCTTTATTCATCCCTCATCAGGCCCATAATTGAGTACAATGCCCCTTTTGGGATGTACCTTACCAGACACCTGCAGCAACTGGAAAGACCCCAAAAGTACCTCACCAAGAGGATCAAAGGGCTCAAACAGATGCCATATGCTGCCCAGTTAAAGAAACTCCAGCTCTACTCAGTGGCATACCGCCTGCTCAGAGGTGATCTGTGCATGACGTATAAAGCCATGTCCAACCCGGAATTAATGGACATGCTGCACCTCAGAAAATCCAAATCCCATCAAGCTACGTGCTCGAGAGACTTGAACCTCAGCACTAAAATAAATAGGACATGCTGGAGGGACAGATTCATAACCATACCTCCCAACCGTCCAGAATTACTCGGTTTATACCGAGTTTTGGGGTCCAAATAATGGAGTGCCACGATTCCCGAGTGGCACCCCTTAAATTCCGATTTCCCACTCTGTTTTCAAATTTTCGGACTTTAACCTCATCACATACGCGATGACGTCAGTCCATGAGCCAGCCAGTTGGAATTGAAGGTTTAAAGCAATTCCAGCTGTTTCAAACAAGCGGGAATGCCAGTGCCAGTAAAGAATATGAATGAACAACCAGATTTCACTTATTCCAGCAAGCGCCGAGAGGAATTGCTGTTATTTGCGAGCGATGCTCACAAATATGAAATATCTTTTTATGTGTGTCACAAATCATCAAAGGGGAAGGGAATATTCACGATGGAGAGACGAGACATTATTTGGGATCTGAGTGCTGTAGTGAATTTGTGAACCAGGGAATTCTGTGCTGCAAGCAGCAATGAAACTCAACTCCGTTATTGCAAGTAAGTGTAACAAAGGGTGTGTGTGTGTCCCAATAGCAAGACAGGCACAATGTTAATGCCACGATTGCTGCAGGAGAGAGACAACATTAATGGTAGGATAGCTTTAGCCATTGATATGGGAGTAGACTAAGCAAGATAAACACATCTTAGTTCTAGGTGTGAGGTCGTTTAAGCAGCAGAAGGCAGCAACCAAATGCTACACTGACACTTACCTTATTCATGCACATCCGATCACAGTTCTTTCAACATCTTATGCAGTTTTTTCCTTGGGTTTGATGATTGCATGTTAAGGATTTGTCATGATTTCAACGATTGGTGCTCTAAGTTTATAAGATCAGTATTTGAAATCTGTCCCTATTTTAGGGCTGTATTCCCCCATTATTGGATTTGTCCAGGTGTTTTGTATTAAGATGTTGAGAGCTATGGTGAGAACTGAATTCACTAAATGATAGTCATTTAAGTTTCACTCTTCCTATCTTATAAAGAAACAGCTGAGTTGGCATAGTGGTATGTTGTTTTGACAATAATGCACAGGGTCCTGGGTTCATGATTTGGCAGTGAAATGCATGGTGGTAACACAACACTTTAATTTCTAGCAACTTTCCAAGATTATAGCAAGCAGTGTTCAAAATGTGTCGCTGGTTTTGGGCTTTTGCCCCCCCCCCCCCCCCAATACATTTTGGCTTTTTCCAGATTTCTTGTGCTGCAAAGTTGAGAGATACAGTTGAATGTCGAGTGGATTTTACAAGAGCTAAGAGCTTCAGGGGGAGAGACGTTTAGTGCTGCTTATGATGGTCTGCTTGCATTGTTAGTAGCATAACAGGTTAATATTTGCTTTTGATGCAGAAGGCTGTGGGTTCTACTCCCACAGTATGTAGATGCATTGCTGATACTATACTGTGTTGTACTTTTAAATGGGTGGATGCTGCAGTCCTGAGAATGTCCTCTTTGGCGGCAATAACTAGTAACTATGAACCTGTTATCAGGTTGTCATCCATTCCCTATTGCAATATTACTAGCTTATTATTTCTTTTAATGTAATATAGACAATTTATTCCTCAAGGGAAACAGGCACTTTGTAGATGAAACAATGACATATAAAGATGCTTCCTAGCAGCATCCTCTTCATTAGTTACAGATCTCTTTAACACGGAATTAGTTAGATGACTTTTACTTCTGCAGAGATTGTGCATATTTACTGATACTGGTGGATTGTAGAAGTTTGAGTAGACTTATGATGGAAATGTTCTGAATAGGGCAGTTTTGTCATTATTGGTTCATGCATTTTGTTTCATTGCCTACTGGAAAAATGTTTAAACAATACATTTAAATGTTATGCTATGTAACTTAAGTCTAACAAGTGTGATGTATTATACAAGGAATTTAATTTAATAAAGTCAGATAGGTGTATCAAAGAATGCATGTATGTTTCTGTGCAAGGGGCCTATCATTTGAAAACATCCCAAAGGTAATCTTTACCACCACTGGCCAGGTACATTTTCATTGGATGTGGTGTGGGTTTCAATGCTGTTTCAATGAATTAGAAGTTATGTACTCACCATAACGTTCCATCTGAGTAGGTGTATTCATTTGTCTGCAACCTGTGGGTTATGGATCCGATATCGGATCCGAACCGGCATGGTTTTCCAGCTATGGATCCAAGCTCTCAGCTCCTCCCCTCACCCATAATGCCCTGCTCTACCCTCATGACCTCAGATCGAGTTTGCCAAAGCAACAATACCCTAAAAAGGGTAACAAGGAATATGCAGGAAACTGAAAGGCCAGGGGATAAATGAATACACCTACTCAGATGGAACGTTATGGTGAGTACATAACTTCTAAATCTGAAGTAGGATATTCATTTGTCTGCAACCTGTGGGACAGAGTCCCCAGCTACCTGAATCTTGGGCCATCATGGAAGGATATTCCGGAGCACCGCTGAGCCAAAGGATGCTCTACCCCTAGATGCAAGATCCAACTTATAGTGAGAAATAAATGTATGAGATGAAGCCCACGTGGCTGCTGCACAAATATCATCTAGAGGAATCCTAGCCTTGAAGGCTGCCGAGGTAGATACTGACCGGGTTGAATGGGCATGAACACCCCCCTTCCTGACGCTTGATAAGCCAATAAAATGCACTGTGAAATCCAGCGGACAGAGAAGCTTTAGAAATTGGCATGCCCAAATTGAATTTTGCAAAGGAAATAAACAGCTGGTCGGATTGCCTATGACCAGCTGTCCTGTTGAGATAAAATCTAAGTTGCCTGTGAACATCTAGTGAGTGTAGCTTATATTCACCTTTGTTTTCATACTTAGGGAAGAAAACAGGGAGGTTAATGGATTGATTGATGTTTGCTTCAGAAGCGATTTAGGAAGGAAGGACGGGTTGGTCCTGAGGGAGACACGGTCCGGATGAAATACCAAGTAAGGAGGTTTAGCTGATAAAGCTTGAAGTTCAGAAACTCTCTTGGCTGATGTAATAGCTACCTAAATGGCTGTCTTGTAGGACAAGAATTTGAGATCCACAGAGGGGAGCGGTCAAGGCCTGTAGGACCAAAGAAAGGTCCCAAGGAGGAACTGCTTGTTTTATAGGGGCCTGAGAAGGAAAGTACCTTTAAGAAATGTTTTGCACAATTTGGCTGACATAAGAGGATTAGACTCTTGACCAATGTGATAGTGAGAAATTGCAGCCAGTTGAACTTTGACTGTGGAACTGCTGGCACCATCATTAAAGAGAGAGGTTAGAAAATCAAGCACTACAGGGAGAGGAACCGTGAAGGGATTTAGGCCTTGCCGCTCCACACAGAGAAACGTTTCCATTTGCTTCGTAAACCTTTCTAGTGGATGGTTTATGAGCCGCCACCAAAATAGCCTTTACCGTGAAGAAATACCAGGAGTCCTTATCAAGAGTGGAACTGGAGCAGCCAAGCGGTCAGCTTCAGGTTGTCCAGGTTCGGAGGAGGAATGCAGGATGGAGGGGATATCAGATCCGAATGGGATCTAGAATCCAAGGAGGATTCACCGAGTGAGACCTTAGGAAGGGGAACCAGATCTGTCGAGGCCAGAATGGAGCGATGAGAATCATTCTGCAACCCACCCGAGAGGCTTTCTGAAGAACTTGCAGCATCAGAGGCAAGGGTGGATAGGCATACAGAAGACCGGGTGGCCAAGCATGCACCAGAGCGTCTCTTGGGGTACCTCCGGAGGAGGTATTAGAAAACTGTCGCACTTGGTGTTTGAGGGAGAAGCAAAAGATCGCATGAAGGGTTCCCCACATATGCGTTCCGCTACTTGACAATTGAGAGACCACTCGTAAGGGGTCAGAATGGTGCGACTGAGCTTGTCCGCTAGGATGTTGGACCGACCGGAATGTGCGTTGCTATGAGAAAGCGATTGGTGGAGATTGCCCATTCCCAAACTCTCATGGCCTCTCGACAAAGAGGGTAAGACCTTGTTCCCCTTGTTTGTTGATGTACCAGACAACAGACATATTGTCCGATTGAATCGCAATTGTTCCCAAGGGAAGAAAGTCCTGAAGTGCTAGCAACGCTAAGAGCACTGCTCTCATCTCTAGAACATTGATATGCAGTAAGGTCTCTGAATCGCTCCACGTGCCTTGGACTGTCCGCCCAAAGTGCCCCCACCCGAGGCGGAGGCGTCCGTGGTCACCGTGGCGAGAGGGGAGAAGCACAAAATGGGCGACCTCGTGGAGATCCGGGAGTGGAGCCACCACAAGAGGGACCGCTTGCAAGCCTTGCTGATCGCTATGGGATGATGCATGGGGAGAGCAAGGTATGACCACTGTACTAAGAGCGTCCACTGTAGAATGCATATTGAGCCTGGCAAGAGGAAGAAGTGCTATAGCGCCATGGACCCTAGAGCCCTCAGGACCAACTCCGCTGGAACAGAACTTGAATGGAGAATGGCCCGCACCTGGAGCTGCAGATTTAGAACTCTGTCCGCAGTGAGGAAGGCTCGTAAACTCCTTGTGTCTAATCTGGCCCCTATGAAATCTAAGAGCTGTGTGGGCCAGGTTGGACTTTGTATTTATTGTGATGCCCAGAAATGGAGCAAGATGGAGAAAGGAGTCTCGCCAAGAGAAGTAGATGCCTTGTTAGGAGCCAGTCGTCCAGGTAGGGAAAGAACTGGACGCCCTGAAGCCTCAGGTGGGCCGCTACCACTGCTAGTACTTTGGTAAACACCCTGGGGGCTGTGGTGAGACCAAAGGGAAGGACCCGGAACTGGTAGTGACTGGCTCCCAGCCGGAAGCGGAGAAACCTCCTGGAGCCTGTCCATCAGGATGTGGTAGGAGATCTATCGAGCACATCCAGTGATTTTCTCCCAGAAGGGGAGAATAGATTGCAGAGTGACCATTCGAATTTTTCTTTGGGGACTGCCAGATTCAAGAGAGAGGTCTAGGATTGGTCTTAGTTCCCTTTGGCACTAAAAGAATCTGGAGTAGAACCCTGATCCGATCTGGTCTGGGGGAACGGGCTGGATGGCTCTTTTCTTTAGCAGATGGCCAATTTCTGCCAAAGCGGCCTCCCGTTGACCGGGTGGAACGTCTGGGAGGGACTTCAACTTTGGAAGGTGAAGGAAAGGAATGCGATATCCCTGGATATGATTTGGAGAACCCAGCGGTCCGATGTTATGGACTCCCATGCCGCTAGGTGCCCCGGTACCCCGACTGCCTCCAGAGTAGAGCAGTCGGGCAACCCTCAGGGTTGCTGCGCGGCGTTCAGAGAAAGGTTCCCTGGACCAAGTTTCTGGGAGCCCCTCTGCCTCTAGGGCGCTCGCTCCTGTCCTCCTCTGCCACGGAAGGACTGGTTGTCCGGAGCAGGCTGGGACTGCTGCGACTTCGAACCACATCTTCTTCTGACCCTTTTGGTTCCTAGAATAGGGCCTCTGGGGTGCAGAGAAGCGGATTCGACGGCAGACAGCGTCTTCCCGCCTTCTAGCTGGGTCAACGCCCCGCGACGTCTTGCCAAACAGAGCAGAACCATCAAAGAAGGGCTCAGAAAAATGACGGAGCCAGGCCTGACGCCTAGTGACCAGTCCTGTCCCCGCGCTCTCTAGGCCGCCCCCTCTGCATGGGAGAGTAACCAAGTGTTTGTGACTGACCTAAGAGTGGCCATTTTGGTGGAGTGCAGAACTCTGTCCTCCTCCTAAATGGACTCAGGGATGCAGCGTATTCCTTAATAAGATCTCGCTGCATCCGAATAACATGTGCCAAATAGTTCAGCGCCCTTACAACTGAACATCCGCTTCCCCAAGCGTCCATCATCAGAGACTCCTTGCTCGGTGGGTGGACTGAGGGACTCTCCTGAGCCAGTTCCCTCTTTGTGGCCAACATGGCATCTACAGGAGGCCCCTTACTCCAATGGGTCCTGTCGGAGGGCGGACTAAGGATCCTGTCCGGTCTTTTGGGAATTGGCTCCACGGTGTCCGGTTCCTGGTGGTAATAAGGTCCACCAGGGGACACCCAAGAGGTAGACAGGATGCCTCCAAGAACACGGACTCGTCCGAGGAAGACTTGGGCAGACCACATGATGTCTCCAAGGAGACATCCTCGGGGTGACCGTTCCCGTGGGGACCTTCCTCCAAGTCCGTGTCTTCAGTGAGAGACTCGGGAGTCAATGTGCCTCCGGCCTCCTCTGGGGGCTGTCAGAGGAGTCCTCGCAGCAGCAATTTGCTCCATGGGAGCAACTTGGGGCACAGAAACGGGCTGTCCCAGGGGCCGGATGGTGGAAGCCTGGCCCAGTGCAGAAGTGCCGGGGTCCGGAGACCTCAACAGAGCCCTCTCCACTACATCTCGACCAAAGGATCCGACAATCGCCCCGATCCGAGTGGATCGCACTGATCCCCGGATCCGGCTCCGGATCCAGGCTCCGAGATCGGGTCCGGCAGGGTCGGATCCGGTACCAAGTACTATCGGCTCCGACCTCCCCAGCTCGAAGGCCGGATAGCGGGTCGGAGAAGGAGCAATAGGCTTAAAAGGGTGTTGAGCTCCCATCTGCATCTGGGCCTGGATGAACCTTCTCATCATCCGTCCAGATCAGCATCAGAAAGGCTATGGGTAGATCTGAAGAGGCTACCGAGGTAGGCCTGGAGTGCCTCCTCGATAGCCTCGATCGGTCCTCCTCCTCAGGACCCGGAGAGAAGCACACAGGGGACCGAGAAGGAGGAGGCCGGGGAGAAGCTCGCTTGGCTGGCGGAACAGAGGTCTCGGCCGCCCCGCTGTGCTTCTCCTCCCTCCGGTCTAGCTGCATCCCTCTCCTCTCCAGAAGCGGGAGTTTGAGTCCCAGGAGCAGGAGGGGTGCCACAGGTGGAACAACTGCAGAAACAGTAGTCGGAGGCCGGAGCCGAGTCCCGGTAAAGACCCGCCAAGACCAGCTTGGACCTCGTTGAACCCTGCACAAATGGAACAACCAGATGTGAGGTGTTCAACCCCAAGACACTTAACACACCGAGTGTGGCCATCAGGTGAGAGCAATATAGATTTAGGCTGTTCAGCCATAATCTATAAAACCTAAAGTTACAGAAAGTAACTTAAACAACAAAAAGCACACAGGCCTACACACACAGGAGGGAATAAAAATTATTACTGTAACTTAAAATAAACTCAAAACAGTCTATATTAAAGGGAAACCTACTACTTTCACACAAATTTAGTTAAAGAAACAAAAAAATTTTCTGTTTTTAAACAAGAAAATAGTTCACTTAGCTGAGAGCTATGTATCCACATCCAGTTACCAGCGCGGCAAACAAGATCTGAGGTCATGAGGGTAGAGCAGGGCATTATGGGTGAGGGGAGGAGCTGAGAGCTTGGATCCATAGCTGGAAAACCATTCCGGTTCGGATCCGATATCGGATCCATAACCCACAGGTTGCAGACAAATGAATATCCTACTTCAGATTGTGAGTTTCAAGGGCAGAGAAGTTTTAATTCCAGGTCTATTTTCATTGTGACACAGTATTGCTTTGTTTAGCTGATATCAATTAATGTTTGTGCATTGTGCTATAATATGCAAAAATAAAATCCAAATAATCATTGTAGAAGTAAAGCAGTATGCACACATTAGTGTTTTGATAAATGGGGTGAAATAACTAGGTAATGAGACATTGGAATGCCTGCAGGGGGACTCTGGTGCTATATTTTGGCTCTGTTCTTCAGTTTACATTTGAAAGATGGTATCCCACAATTCCATTGGAGTGGGTGTGGCTATGTAATTATGTATGTACATTTTATGTTAATCAGCGTACAGATTTGTACCTATTTTTCATGGACCTTGTCCAGATTTTTGATGTTTCCGGGTTGAGAGGTATGTTCATAACCCAGAGGCTCCCTTCACTCTGGAATAAAATCCCAGTCCAGGTTAGGCAGAGTCCCTCATTGACTCTCTTCAAGAGGAATCTTGATGAGTGGATGGGAGATCGTAGGTTTACCCCGGGTATCACTTCTGTGTCACTGTTAGACAGAGGCACAGTATACTAACCTCAAAAAAGGGCATAACAAAATTAATTTAAAATGGGTGGTGAAAGCCAAACACACTGTGGCTAGGCTTATAAATGCCCTAGGGCAGATAGCCTAGTATGAACCTATGAACCTATAATAAAAGGAAAATAATCTCAGCCAAATATCTGTAGATTCACCTACACATACTTCTCAAGTGTACCTCATTACGAGGAACGTACCTCATTTGGGGTCTTAAAAAGTTCATGTTCCTCGAAGTTATCTCAAAGTTCCACACTGAAAGACTGTCACACATTCAGTGTTAGGAATTTTTTTTAACTGAAATCCATTGTAAATAGAAATGAATCATATTAATTCATTAAAAGATCTTCTCTATCGGTAAAACCAGCATATTTTAACCATCCTATGACCTTCCTAGTTGAAGTTGTTAGTAAGCCATTAATATGTGTTCCACAGTTTGCCCATTTTTTCCATATTATGAGGGTTAGTATTCCTCATTTTGGATATGGAAGGTTGAGAGCTATGCACCTACAGTGGGCTAGAAATTCAGCATCATTAAAATAAATAAGAACTCAGGAGTTTACTCAAAGCCACCAAAGCCAAGTCTGAGGTAAAGAAAGCCACCCATGCAAAGGGTAACAATAAAGCTTTCTTTTGCTATGTTTGTAACCTCAAGAGTTCTATACAGCAATGGGCTGAGCTGATTGTGAATAACACCACCTATACCAAGGTGAAAACATTGCAGACTTTCGATCTGATAAACTTGGCTCCAATTTTACCTCCTTTCACCCCCAATAAAACATCACAAAAAATAATACCATCTTGTCTTCTCTCAGATCCAAGTCCTGAATGCACTGTCAAAGGCCAGGAATACTGCATCAATTGGCCCTGACAATAGCTCAGGATATATCATAAACAGCATGAAACACTATTTATCTGTGCCCCTAACAATGCTGTTCAACCTCGGCCTCCACACAATAGAATGGAGAACAGCAATGGTCGTACCCCTTCACAAGGGATTGCCATACACTAACCGGCTTAATTGCTGGCCCATAAGTAGTCTGACCAGATTATTTGTAAGGTATTGAAAAGACTCATCACATAATTAAACAATAAAGGACACGGGGAACCTTTAAACACTGAACCCATACCATTCTGGTTTCGTCAAAGGCAGGTCTTGTTTATTCAAGCTAGTAGACTTACCTGAAAAGGACAACAAAGCAATATGAAGGCAAGATGATGCATATTGCCTACACAGATCTAGCCAAAGCTTTTGACACAATACCTCACTCAGGTATGGCGGAGAAACTTAACCAACTGGAAATAAACCCCATGTCATCTGCTGGAGTGCCAATCTGCTCGCATATAGGACTCAGGAGGTCAGGATACGAGAAACTACTTTCACAAAAAGACCAGTCACTAATGGAGTCTTACAGGGATCATTACTAGGACCTCTCCCTTTTGTCATTTACTTCTCCGAAATAAAGGCAAACACCACAGGTCTCTGGCTGACAGTTTGCAGTTTCCGTGGACTAAAACTAAATGCCAAAAAGTGCATTATTGTATCATTTGGGAAACCCACTACTCCAGGAAATTACCACAATGACAACACATCCTTAACAGTCGATCCTATAGTTCAGAATTTGGGTACATATGTGGACAATAACCTTCCATTTGACCAACATGTGCCCATAGCTGTAAGAAAGTACATCTATATAGGTTTAACGTTGTATACTACACTAATGACCTTATAAGAAAACTGATAGCCTCCAGGTCCTGGAATGCTATTATCACCCCTTTACCCTGCTCTCATCAGACCAGTTAATGAATACAGTTCCCTCTTTGGTATGTATCTGGCAAGGCAAATAACTCAAATGCATAAGAGGTTCCAGCATGCAAGCAGGGCCTAAAACATAGTCATACACAGACCACCTCAAAGCAATATCACTGTATTTGATGTCCTGCAGACTGCTAAGATGGTTCATGTGTCTGACTTATAAGGCATTCTCTGACCCTATACTGATGGACTTGCTGCACATCTGCAAGTATACCTCTCAACCTCTTAGCACAGGAAATCTGGACAAAGCCTAAAATAATGGGGGGGGGACAAAGGCCCAAAAATAGGGAGAAATTTTAAATACTATTATAAAACACATAAAAAACTACCACAACGAATTGTATTTTTAAATGAATGTAGAAAACTATACAGTATTACTGCATTTTTTTACTTAAATACATTACATTTTCTGCTTTACTACTGTATACATATTGTACACTTCTGTAACTTCTCATCATATTATGCCATGGCATTACTATTGTTTGCTCTACTGTTTGTTAGCTTTGTTAGCTTTATTAAGTTGTACTCCTCTCTGACTTTTGTATTTTTATCATGTATGTGAAGCTTTTGTATTTTGTATTTTTATGATTTTTATGTATGTGGAGCTTTTCTCCCCGGGTCTGTGCTGAAAACGGGCACCTGACTGCCCAGTCAGACCAACCCAGTAATCAAATATAAAATAAAAAATAAATAAATATAAACTTAGAAAGCTGACAGAATAACTGGATTAGTGTTAGCATGCATTTTCTGAAGGATATGAAGTCTGAAGTTCAAATGTATGTCATTTACTGACTTTAATCATATATGATTTGCCAGAAAAACAAAAATTTTACGAGGAGTAGACTACAAATACAAGGCAAAAAAATGGCATTCTGGGAAAATCTGAACAGTTGTAAGGTATGTCCAAAAGTCAGCTGATATCTATATTCATTCCAGGGACCTAAACCTCTTCGGTAACTTAAACAGAATGGTTTAGTGTGATCTCTCAGATGTTACCACTACTCTGGATCTGACTTGCCCTCCATGTTAAATAAAAGTTCATCCCTGTCTTTCTTCAAGCGTAACCTGGATGGGAATGAGGACATTTCCCAGAGAACTGCCCCCTGTACTAGTTATGGACAGGTGCAGCACTTAAATGCTCTTCTTACAATATGTTACAATATAATATGCTCAATGGTATTCCCTATAAATAATCACTATCTCACCCAGAACTAATCACTAGCCTATGGACAGCATATAAATATAGACCTTGGAATTAGGTATGAGTAATTTTATCTAATGGGATAATCAGTTAGGCTTAAAATGGCCTAGAAGAGCAGTTAGCCTATCATTCACATATGGATCCTATGGACTGACAGTCCAGATGACTGAGGTTTGATTAGAGGCTGGAGCATCTCACAGAGCTGGCAGAGAAGGACAAGTAGGTCAATCCTTGGGGATGGGAGAGAGATGGGTACATATTGCCACAATCCCTTGAAGCAAGTTGTAGGCAAGTGGTAGGCTCACTAAGCCAGCTCCTGGTGACAGCCTTCATTTAGGGTGTACAAGTGTGCACTTGCCTGGGTTGAGCACTGCAAACCTTCTGGTGATGCAGACTGCACATTCCCTTCTCCCAGGGGTGGAAGTGGAACTAGGCCATTACAAATGTCCTCACTGCCAAGATGTCCATTAGGGCAAAATGCACCATTGCATGGCTAACTAAATGAAAGTCCCCCCTCCAGGAAGCTGTCATTGCTGCACTGGGTGGAATTCCAGAAGTAAAAAGAAAAACCGTCAGAAGTCATCTGGGCCTTTTTCAAAGAAAGAAGTTGTATCGTCTGTTAGCTGGCTGGCTTGTCTTGAGTCTGTAATGCACTAACAGGCTCACTAATGAACAGTGATGTCATTCATGAGACGTGTTCCTACATGTCTCAGGCCTGCATACAACATACTGCTATCCAGAGAACATTCAACAGCATGTCCTTAAGCCTGGCAATGTTTACTCCACTCACTACTTGTCTTCTTAACTGCCACCTCCAAAGAGCAACAACAAGTATACTTGCAATGGCAAAATTTGTTTGCGTGAACCTGGAAGCACATAAACTTAGGACATTGCAATGAAAACCACTGAAGAAAGAGGTCTGGAAACTTCAGTTCAAACAATGCAATGCTAATTTATGTGCAAGTGAACTGACTCACAAGAATTGCTTTCTATTTTTGGCCCCCCTGCCAATTATACAGCGGAGCTCAACTACTATCTCGGGTTACTACTACAGCTCCATTTGTTCCTTGGTGTCCCCAGTATTACTCATGGGGCTGAGACCACACAGCTAGGAGGCTGCGAAGGGGAAGTGGCTCAAAGAAGGGCAAGTGTCAGCATCATATATATGCCACGTGATTTTCTTTTTGTATGCTTAATCTGGGCAAAGCTACTGGCATTATGAGCATCACCAAAAACAGCATCAGTCGGCTCCAGCCCCCCACCCCCATATTGAACTAATGCCAATTTGCCACTTGATTAAAGTGCTGCTCACCACTGGGAACATGTCATATCATCAGCAGTAGCCCCTTCATCCCTCCTACAGGGAATGAGCTGGAAAAAACTGCTTCTTCCCACTCCTACTCATATCTCTCAAGTGTACCTCATTATGGGGACTGTTACTCATTTTGAATTTTAAAGTCTGTGTTTCTTGCATTCCCACACTGAAAGGGTTTATCATTATTCAAAAACATGCATGCTGATTGTGCAACCCAATCAGCATGCTTGTTGTAAATCCACCATTAGTTACGATAATCAATTTGGTAGCAGTGCCACAATGATACTAAATTTTACAGCGTAGCTACCAAACTCATGAATACAAGTGCTCTTTACCAACGTCTGAAACAATACAGTGTGAAGACAGTGACAAAGAAAGAAAAAGAAACCAAACAACACATTACAGTATGCTGTTATGGGTGCTAGCTGCCAAACAAAACTCCAAGCAGCAAGCAAAGCATTCTACAAGCATAGTGGACTTACCAAAACTGATCTGATTTAAAAAAATTATGATCTTGGGATGTCTGGAGTGGAAGCATCTCCAGCAATATGTACAATGTGATTTATTTAAGAAAAAAAGGTGAAATGAAGAGCTAGGGTAGGTATGTACTGTCTAAGTGCCACCATGTATCGGCTGAATGCATTTACAGTACACACATAAGACGTACTGACATGAAAGAAGGTGCAGAAGAACATTATTATACAATGGCATTAGAGCCTGTGTGATCAACCCACACCATCCATAGGTAAATATTGGGATACCCACACCCATTCATGGATTATTGCTTAATTACGTGAAGAGAATTTTCAACTGAAGGCCATAGTAAATAATACCAACTCATACTAATTCATTAAAATAACTTCTTGTAAGCATTAACTAACACGTTTTGACCATGTTGTGAGCTTCCTAGTTGAAGCTGTTAGTAAGTGTTCCACATTTTCCCATTTATTCCACATTTAAAAAATGGAAGGTTGAGAGCTATGCTCCCACCCTGAAGGGATCTCCAGTGCCAGAGCAGTTAAACTGATCTCGGATTGTCTTGATGAAAGCCAAGGCTTCATCCCTGTCTCAGAGAGCCAGGAAAGAGGCAGTTTCTTTTGACTTTTGTATATAGCAGTTATGAATGCCAAAATATATGAATTATCCTTTTACTAAATGACCACCTGAGAAATTATTCAAGGTAGCTGCGCTCATTGCAGCATTGGTTATTATTTTTGCACAACTTTCTGACAGAGGGAAATACAGAAAAAGGTTTTTCATTTTATGTGGATCCAAGGTAAGTGCATTACAGGCGGATGTGCACTCCAATATGATGAGGTCATGGAAAGGAGGTGCAGTTTATGGGGCACTCAAACTGGCATATTAAATAATCCAAATTTTAACTCCATCTTTGTTAAAGTGCTTTATCTCAAAGCACTGACTATAGATTACAACAACAGACTTCCTGGGGGTATTTATGCATAATGTCTAAACCTTAACTCAGCTCTGTACAGGATGAAGAGAGCTGCTCTTAGGCAGCATTACAATTTGTTGTACAAAAATTTAATTATGCATGTTACATCCAACCAGTCATGCTGTCTGCATCACAGCCATTATAAAAGCCTAGGGCACCAAGTCATAACTGGCTGATTCAAGATGCCAAAAGATAAACACATCATCTCTGACAGGTGATTACAATCAGTGCAAGGGCAAGATGGTGACGAATGGCTGCCAAGCCTTCTGTTTGCATTTATCATAATGTTCTTATATTTCTTTTGACCTGTTGCTATTAAAAGATAAGTTGTTTCTTATCTTGTCATGAGCTTAAGTAACATTAAACAGTGTGACCAACTGACCATCTTATCATTGTGCTTTTAATTTTGACTACCTTTTCTCAGATTTAACACTGCTTCTGTCTGCTTTGGCAGGTGACTCACATGGCAAACAGTGTAATATCTGTTGCCTTCCAACTATCCTTTTATTTGAGTACCATATTATCTGCATGATTTCATGTGTCTGGTTTTCCTTCAAGCAACAGTAATTTTGCAAACATGCACATACAGAAATGCAAAGAAAGCTCTCTGTTTAGGCACTGTTAGAATCAGAAAGGAAAATAGATCTCTGCCCTGACTTGAAGTTCCATTCCCTGACACTAAAGAGCTGACATTTAGCTGTTGGCACATATGTCGTGTTCTTGGACATGCGTTTGGATGCCTGATAAGGTACTGAAAGAAGAAAGACAATCCGCGGTGATGCAGCGGTAGCATTGTTGCCTCACAGCAAGAGGTTCTCCCATTCGATTCTCAGCTGGAGTGCTGGGAGTGCCTTCTGTGTGGAGTCTGCATGTCCTCCCCGCGGCTGGGTAGGCGTTCGAAAGACATGCGTAAATGGGCGTGCCTTGGTTGAACATCGAGCTGGTACCTCGGCATTCGTCAAAATCTACTGCCAATTATTAGCGGACTGGAGTTCCGCTGTGGTGACCCCTAACCGGGAAAAGCCAAAAGACAACAACATTGTAAGTGACAACCCTAAACATGACAACATACCTGTAATAATTGTTATTTTACAGTAGGTGGAACAGATCTGACATAACAAATTAACAGATCACTGGAGTCTAACCAATATTTTAGTGATACAGCCTATGGTTCTTTAGTTTCACAAATGTGGCTCACTGGTAGACTGGACATAATACTGTTAAGTATGGTTGCACATCCTAATGATCTATAGGTCCTGAAGTTCATTGGTGAAATGCCTCTGGTCATGATTTCAGCAAGATGTGATAATAACAATAATGCACACAGGCAGAGGTCTTTTTTAATGACAGGACAGGTTTGTTGTGGATTTTCCTAATTCAAAACTCATTGTAGACTTAGTATAATATGCACATTTGTTCTTTCCTTTTATTTATACTGTATTTCAGATGCATTTTATGTCTTTCAGATTAATACTTGCCATGTTTAGCCATAAATATATAAACAAATTACACTTAAAATGACAATGACATGGATGAATGGTTCTGCTGACTAGCTTCAAAAAATGCAAATCAAGGGGGGCTCTGTACTGAAATGTCAGATTTAGCTTTGCTGAGTCTCAAAACAGCAAAAAAGACTAAAAATGCAGAAGAGTGAATATTGAGCGTCATTTTTCTCCTTTAAAATGATTTTTTTGGTGGTGGGCAAGCCCCCTGCACCCTCTGATGAGGCAGCCAAGCCCCTCACACACCCCAAACTTTTATGTACCAACTCCAAGATTACCATACCTTGGGGAAAAGGGAATATTACGGGAAATGTCAGTCTCAGACTTTGTATATGAAGGCTGGATTTTCGATTAATTCAGTCACCACATTTCAGGACTTGGCATAGCGGGTCCTAACACTTTACATGACTACCAGCTCAAGGTTCTAAGTGTACAGCTTGCAGTACCAGATGATGATAAACATGTATGTTTTTCCAGATAACTGCAGCAACATGTGACCAGACTTGTTTAAGCTTGTATTATACTTCATATTTTCTGCATTTTCTTGGCCTGCACCCTCGAATTTGGGAGCAAAGCCCCCACACACACCCCAAACATATATGTTCCAACTGTTAACTACAGGGTTAACAGACCACTTTGCTTTGCCATGGATGGTCTGCATCTGGTCCCCTCCCGCGATCTTCAGTGTTAGCTAAACTTTATTACCCATGCCCTTAGAGCCTTTTTAGGCAATGTCAAAATGACCAAACTACCAAAATATCAAAAAAAAAAAAAAAAAACTCAAAGCTACCGTAACATGCTATGATCTTAAACAAGACACTCCACACCCTACAAACTCTCCTCACTCTGGACAATGTAGACATCTGTACTGTTACAGAGACTTGGTTTAAAGCTGGAGAAAAGTACTCTGGCAGTGGAAGGCTACAGTACCTTCCACACATTCAGACAGCACAGAAAAGGGCTATAAGGGGAAGTGTCTCACTCTACGCTAGCAGCAAATACAACTCAAGGCTGGCTAAACAGAATGAAGCTCTGGAGTTCATCCATGTCCAAGTCTTTATAGATAAGGTTCCATACCATGTCCTGACAAGCTACAGGTCGCCTTCAATGACACAAGAAGCTCTCAGCTCTTGCCTAGACCCACTGGAGGTGCTCACCACCCAACCAAATAATCTGTTCATGGGACACTAACTACCCCTCTATAGAATGGGAAATGTACACTGCTTCTAGCTCATAGGCATAGTGTTTCCTTGACTTCATCAATACAAACACCTTGGACCAGCAAGTTAATTCTCCAACCAGAGGGTCAAACACATTGGACCAAGCAGTCACCGCTTCACCCCCCCCCCCCATGCCATGTCCTCATTGCTCAACTCAGATCACAAAGCTGTCTCCCTCAAAATAAAAATCAGCACAAAAAGCCCAACTAAACCCATAATAATTAGGAACTATTCTAAAGCAATGTAGATCCTATTAAATGACAGTTTGTCAAAATTCATAGCTCCCCGTTGCATTATTTACAGAAACGTTGTACAAACATGTAAATGGCTGCAATGAGGCTGCTGCACCTATAAGAAGTAACCCCAGATCTAACACCAAATACAAAACACACTAGTGAAATCCTTACCTTAACAGGCTATATAACAAAAAGAAAAAAAGTCATGGCCAAAATCATAAAGAGCAACTCTTGGAGACAAGATGTATCTGGTCAACTAAACAAGAAACTAAGAGGTCTAATAAAGTTCAACAAGGCCAATTATGACATCAGGATAGCCTCCCATGCTATGGACAATCACAAAGCCTTCTTTACCAGTCAGGAACCTTAAAGGTAACACATAGTGTGCAGAGCTGGTGGTAAATGGCAAAAACTTAACTGACCAGGGTGACATAGCAAATCTACTGACCGATAAATTTAGCTCTAACTTCACTCCCACAACCCCCCCCCCCGTAAAATTCCTTCTAGCATACCTCCCAACTATCAACAGGGAGTAGGTCATGGAGGTCCTCACTATGGCCAAAAACACTGCTTCAGTGGGCCCCAAAAATATCCCCAGTTGGCTCCTAAATAGCCTAAAAATACCCTAGCAGGACTACATGAAGCACTCTGACTACAGCCTCAAAACAGGTTATGTGCCAGGTGAATTGAGGCCAGAGCAGTCTTCCCTCTTCAAAAAGGTTGGCCATCATGAAGTCAAGGCTAATGTCAAAGGCCTCTTGCTCACCAAATTTGCAAATGACTGTAAACTGAAAGCTATCACAGATTGCCCCCACAACACCAACATCCTAAAAGAGGGACCAACACAAACAAATGACTTGTGCAAAAGTCACAGATTAAAAGTTAATGCAAGGAAATGTAATATAGTGCCCTTTGAGAAATCATCTACCCAAGCTAATTATTAATCAATAAGACATCAATAAGAAGTGACATGACGGTTAGGGATCTAGAAACATATGTAGAAAGTAATCTGGTATTCAACCAATACCTAGATAAGACAGTAAGAAAATCATTCTATCTTGCCCAACTCTAATGACTACAAGAGCTTTTTAAGTCTAGCCATGCATCTCAAATCTCTGACAAGTTCTGACACCCTTGGTAAGTGTAAGCAGGGGTTTGGGAGATGAACCACTTACGGCCTGTGTCCATTAGAGACATAGGTGCCAAACCAGGGGCATCTAGGTTCAAAGAAGTAACAGTACAGTACCGCCCTACTCAGCCATTATCAGACCCGTACAGTCCTATACATCCATTGGCATGTACATAGTCAGGCACTTGAAACAGCTGGAAAGCCCTCGAAAAGGTGCTTCACCAACAGAATCCAATTTATGAATACCCTGTCCTATACAGATCACCTTAAGGACCTATATCTCTGTACTCAGACTCTTACATGTTATTGAGACTATGCCTAGCATATAAGGCATCCTAAGATCCAGCTCTGATGAATTTCTTGCTCATCTACAAGTCAAACAACACCAGAAACACTAGAGCCAAAGACCTAAACTTTGTCTGTGCCATAAATAGAACCTGTTGGAGGGACTGACGTGTCTCAAAAGAAGCCCTGCAATATGGAATAAGCTCCCCATCTCTGTACAGCAGATGGCATCCCTGACCCTATTCAAAAGGAACCTAGGTTATTGGATGGAAATTGCAAATTCACCCCCCCCCCAGTCTAGCCACCATACTTCTGATGGACAGAGGCTGACAGTAAGTAAATTAACCCCCTACTGAAATAACCCCCCCACATAACCCTTAACTACCTCTTTGCTAACATATCCCACCATACAGGCATCCAAGGAACTCTGGGACAAAACTGTCTTGGGTTGCACAGCTAGGTCTGTAAAGACACTGGTGGTTGTTTAAGTCTAGTGACTTTGTAAGTCTGGATTTTCGGTCATTCAGTTGTCACATTTCAGGAATCGGCATAGTAAGTCCCAAAATGTTTAAAAATTACCAGATCAAAATTCTAAGTGTACAGCTTGAAGTATCAGATGATGAGAAATACATTTCTTTTACCACACAGCTGCAGCAATATGTGACCAAACTTTTATGCGGTTGTAGTTTAGATATTTTATTTCATGTTTTCTGTATTTTCTTGGTCATTTAGTTATTTTTAATGGCACCTGCATGCAAAGTAACTCAGGTACCTTAATCACTGGTAAATACATTTCTTGGTTGTAATGATCATAATTACTTCGGCTGTAAGTACTTACAGGACAATTATTTTAAGAGAGCAATGCAGTGTAGCACTGTAAGGAAAAAAAATCAAACCTTTATGGAATATGCAGTTTGCCAAAACTGCATATATATGATGAGTAGTATGAAGGCTGGTGCCAACTTACAGTGGTCATCTATAGTACGTTCATCTCTATTTGCCCAGTTTTGAGGTTCAAGGGTCTCAAAAACAAAATACTTCTTGTTGGCTAATATTGCTGAGAACTGCACAGTAAAATGATGCTTGCATCAGAAAGCAAGAGAGAAGCATTTTTATGCAGAGCTCACTCAATTTTACCAACAATGTGGTTTTGCTTCCACTCAATACTTGATCATTGTTCGAAATACCTCACAGCATTACTAACATAAAAAGATAAATAAGATTTTACAAGGAAAGAAAACTAGAGAATAAAAACATCATGAAGAATAAACTGTTTGCCAACATTTTTCCTCACTTTATTTAAAGCTCACCAACACACAGTGCTGTGCTGGTGTAGTTCATAAAGCCTGTCAGGCTTAAATAATTTCCAAAGGCATCTCCTCTAGATTCAAAGATATGTTAATTTATCTCTAGCTGTGCTTCATCAGACCCACTGCTGAATACAATGCTCCTTCTTCATCATTTATTAGTCTAAACAATCCACTGTGATCTCAGAAACTCATAACTAAAAAGATCAGTGGCCTCAAAAATCTTACTTATCCTGACAGTCTGGCAGCCCTCTCTCTATACTCAGTCTCTTATAGACATCTCCATGAAGATCTATGTCTAGAATTTTCAGCTTTGAAAGATCAGACTTTCTGTGACTTCCTTTCTAGAACAAATGGCTCCACAAATACCCAGTTAAAGGAACTAAAGCTTTATTAACAGATAAATAGAACTCATTGGCGTGATAGGAGCAATATACCAATGTATCCCCCATCTCTGAAACACAAATCCTCCACATGTCAAACAGAGAAGTACCACTGCCACCTTCAAGGTAAACGTAGATAATTCAATGGAGAGCCTCAAATTCTCCCATGATCTATCTTGTGGTTGCCCTCCTTGAAACGAGAGAGAAATTCTGAATACAGGTTAATGGCCAGGCCTGTAATGGTCTACAGACTGATTGCCTGTGACTTACCTATGAACATGTGCCACACTTGTCCTACAAACAAAAATAGATGAACCTATGCCCTACTGATCTTAACAACATAAAAGTGGTCAATACCATAGACCACCAACTAAGTGTACAAGTCACTAAGCATAGAAATAGTACATGGTTGAGGTATATGAGCCCTGGATAACCCTAAGAAAACCACAGTAAGGCAATCTACAGAAACAAATACTGCAGTAAACATCACACAGGAGGTTGACAGTGTGTGTGGTACCAAGACTTCAACATCAGAACAGTGACAAATCCAAGATTACTTGAACATCCCTCACCTTTCACAATGTACAACAGCAAACCCCACCCATAAACACATTCACAGACAATGCCATACCTAGCAGTTAATAAATGTATATTGCCCTCACAGTACAAAAATTGAGAATTTTTTTGGGGGGGTGGGGGTTAAAAAAAACTATAAGAAGAGCTAGAAGTACATAAAATAAACATTGACAAACACAGCAGGATGAAGTTTAAATGTGATAAAAATAATAACAATGAATCTGAACATGATGGTAAACACAAGGCATTCAATATGGCACCCAGCATAAAACAGACAGTCCAAGACTACAAGCAGTGAAAGCATTCTGGCCTAAGACATGAGAAAGCACTATACACAGCTTTTAAGAGGGTTTTGTAAACACAGTGGTAATTATGGCCATTTCTTAAGAGTTTGTAACAAGCAAACTCTTAAAATGTCTGTCAAAGGCTAAAAATAAAACTTCCTTGGGACCTAGCAACTACCAAGCTGCATTCTCATCAGTGCCAAAGTATGCACCATCTCTGCATCTGTTGAAACTGTTCTACCTCAGCCTGTCTACAGGATGTGTTCCTAATGCCTGGAGAAAAGTCAGTGCAACACCCCTACACAAGGCTAGTCCCTCTACAAACCCAGGTAATTATAGATCCATCAACCTCACCAGCTACATACGCAAAGCCATGGAACATATTATAATAGAACTCATTTATGCAGACAAAAGCAACTTAACTGATCTAGAGCCTAATCAGTATGGTTTTGTGAAGGGCAGGTTCTGTCTCCAGAACCTAGTAAGCTTTGAAAAGGTTACAGGGGCTGTGAACAGCGATCATTCTGTACACACTTCTTAGCTTGTAGCCTTTTCTATGTAGAATCCAACAAGCTATGCAGTTTTAGAAAAATACTAAGGGCCTAAGTGTTCAATGTACAGCACTATGAACATAGGGATTGCTTCTGAAACAGCGGCAGTGTTCTTTTGCACCACATAAATTGCAGTGCAGACATGTACCTGTAGGACACATACAAACTGATTATGAAAAAGTGTGAAGAGCTCTAAAAGTGCCTGCATTGCTAAGTGAATGCAAAGTAAAAAAAAGTAACTCCTGGGGGAAAGTATGTTAGAATTGATAATCATCTCCATAACAATGGTGCTAAAATCTTTCCTTAAGAGGCTCTACTAGTGAAAGCATGTGCACACAGAACAGCAGGCCTAAGATAAAAAAAAAACAATGGGATTCCAAATGTGACAAGGTAAAGAAGAATGACTATGCATAAGTATCATGCAATAAACAATACAATGTTGTTAAAGAAGGTTCACATGTTGAGAACACATACAAAATGCCCCTCTCTATATTTTAAGGAATTGTTCATATATGTGTACTAGGCTAACCATTACTAGGGTCTTTTTAAGTCTAGCCATGCATGCCAAATCTCTGACAAGTTCTAGTACACTTGATAAGTGTAAGCAGGGGCTTGGGAGATGAAATATTTGCAAGCAGGGGCCTGGGAGATAAACCATTTACAAAATGCTTGTGTCTGTTAGACATAGGTGCCAAACCAGAGATGAGTTTTCTGTTACCCATCCAACTGTTCAAGTTGCACTTGAATTGGGTTAGGGAGGAATTCTGCTTCACATGGATAGGGAGCCTGTTCCAGAGAAGGGGTAACTCTATGGGATACATAACTGCTTCTCCACCACATCCTAGTTATATCAAAGGCAAGGTTTAAGTCTTTAGAATGGGTATTTCTGGTGCTATTTGTTTTTTACGGATATTTATTTATTTACTTATTAATTTTAGTTATTTTGCATTTGTTTACCAGGAAAGTCCAACTGGGCAGTTTGCCTGTTTTCAGCAGAGGACCAGGGAGAAAAGCTCCATTAACAACAGTACAGTAATACAATTACTTTAAAATGATACAGACATTGTAAAAAGAAATATCATAAAAGTTAGGAAGACTGCAAAGCCAGCAATGTAACATTCAAGAGAAGAAACAGAGAGAACATAACATAGAATGCATTGTTGTTTTACACAGATTAAAAGGAGTAGAGGAAAGTTAACGTATGATGCATTGTTGTTGTACAAGTTACCACTGGATGCTTTAGTGGGATCTAATAAGCACAGCTAAAAAATACATTGTTATACACAACTCAGTTGCTCACAATTCATGACTCAGGATATGCAGGAGATCCATCTGGGTGGAGTGTGACAATGCCTTGGATGCCAGGCATAGATCTCATCTCTATTTTTTTCAATAATAAATCTTTATTATTTTATCAATTTTTTTATACAGCAAGGAAAAAAAGATACAAATAATACCCAAATTAAACTAGTAACACCAATACTACAAATTATATACACTATTTACATAAATGCTTCCATCCGTTAAACAACATCAATGAAAAAGTAAGAAAGGAGCATGTGATAACAAGAGTCAAAAGATCTACTATTATTAAAATGAATTGTTCTTACCAACTTTCAAACTAAGTATGCATGTCCTGGAGTTGAACTGAGTTCGGTACATTAAACTAATATAATGCTGAAAATTTGTTCCACACCTTCGGGTTATTAATATTCCTTTTATTATCCTTAATTAAATGTGTGTGTGCTAAAATATGTTTCATGGCTAAACCTTTAAAGTTTTCCCATGAAGTTTGAAATGGAGTCAACCAATTTGTAGCTATATAAAGTTTCATTAATAAGAAAATATTCATAAGTATAATCATTTGGGTTCTATCCAAATTATTAGGAGGGATATGTAGAATCATGAACTCCCAAGAAAGTGTAGACTGTTGATAACCCATCTTTTGTGGTTGGATTTTTAAGGAATTCCAAAGGTTGTATATACATTTATAGCTCCAGAACATGTGCAAGAGGTCCGCAGTTTGATCTTTACAGTATGGACATTTGGGTGAGTTTTTCGAGTTAAATTTATGCAAGCTAAGGTGTGTATAGTAGGCATTACTAAATATCATCAATTGTGTAAATATTAATTTTGGGAGAGAAACTGATTTTATTGTTAAGTTAATTGCCTTTAGTATTTTATTATCTTCTATCAATGGTATTTTATCTTTCCAATATTTTGACAAGAGTATTTGATTTTGGTATTTCAACTCTTTTATCAGTTCACTTGTAGAGGTAATAAATTTGGTATCTTGTCTAAGAGTTAACTATAAATTTGAACAGTTAGTTAACGTTTCCTCATCAATTTTAAAGTCTTTAAAGTAATTTATAGAGAGATCCTTTAATTGTCTCAAAATTGCTAAGTAAGATTTAGTAAGATTCATCCCCTGCAACATATCATGAATTGAATGATTAAGATATGTATATATCTCAAGTAAAGTTAGATTAATTATAAGTGGATATTTTTTAAGATCTATTAATTGATTATTAATTTTCAAATTCGGGTTCTTATGAAAGGGTTGAAAGATCATCATATGTTGCAAGAGATTTAATGATTGGAAAAGATTTTGTATTAGACTTATATGTACTCTAATATGCTCCAATAAAGAAAATAATTTAAAAGTATCTTTACTTAAAAAAGGTAATTTACAACTTGCTTATGATTCATAACTACCCATTTGGGTGATCATTTATTACTAGAAATCTCATAGTAAGCTATTCTTAAGATCCTATTAGAATTTATTATTAAGTAATAGATTTCAAAATTAGGTAGATCTAGGCCTCCTTTATTTTTCGGAGTCATCAATTTGTCATATGATATTCTAGTCTTCTTAGGTTCCCATATAAATTTAGCCGATTCCATGTGAATTTATTTGAAAAATTTCCTGTGGATCAAGACTTGAGTGGCTCTAAAAATGTACAAAATTCTGGGTAGCACATTCATTTTAATTATTGAAACTTTTGCCATTGTTGGTAATTTCAGATTATTCCATCTTCTTAGATCGGACAATATATGATCCCAAAGAAACTTAACATTATTCACATAGAAATCTCTGTTATCTGTAGAAAAGATAACACCCAAGTACTTTATCTTGTTCTCAGATTTAACTTGTCCTACCAATGGTAAAAGAGAAAAAGGTTTTGGTGTTTTCAAAGGAAATAGGTTGTTTTTTTAAGGTTTATTTTGTAGTTGGATACTTCAGCAAAATCTTCCACTGCTTTTAGTATTTTTTTAATATCTGAAATTGGAGTCGTACAATAGATATTGAGGTCATCAGCAAAGGCAGTCATAGATATTTTAGTGCCATAAATTATTGGGTCATTATGATATATATTTTGCTTAATATGTAAAAATAGTGGTTCTAAATACAGATTAAATAATATAGGAGATAAAGGACAGCCCTGACGAGTTCTGTTCTTAATTTGTATTCTTTTAGAAAAATTTTTATTAATATATAAAGTTGTATATGGGTTATTATATAATATTTGTAATGTTAAAACAAATTCTTGAGGTATATTAAAGTATGATAAAACATCGAACAAAAATTTCAAGTTAACTCTATCAAATGCTTTTTGTGCATCAATAATGAGAGCATAAACATTAATATTTTTTTGACAGGCATAAGACATTCATGTATGTAGTGATAAAGTATTGTCAGTAGTTTGTCTGGCATTCATAAATCCGGCCTGAACATTAGATATTATTGAGTCTATTGCCTTCTTCAATCTATTAGCTAAGATAGATGTCAAAGGTTTCATGTCAAAATTTAAAAGAGAGATAGGTCTATAGTTATCCGGGTTATGAAAGTCAGTATTTTCTTTGGGTATAAGAATTGTTCTGGATGCATTAAAGTGAGGATCACTAATTCCATTGTTAATGATATAATTAAATATATGTGGAAGTATTTTGCCAAAGGAATCACAAAAAGTTTTATAAAACTCTGCAGTCAATCCATCTGGACCTGGTGCTTTATGAGATTTCAACTTTTTAATTGTATCTACTATTTCCCCAGGGGAAATTGGCTTAATTAAATCTATTTGAGAGTTCTCATCAATTTTTGGAAAACTATTTTTTTGCAAAAAAATCACTGTTAATCCTATTCGTGAAAGATTCCTGTCGATCACTGTAAAGCTGAGAATAAATTATTTCAAAAATATTCATAATATCTTCACATTTTGTATATCTATTATTTTTGAACTGTATCTCAGTGATCTGAAAAGGTACTTTCAATTGATTAATGATTCTAGCTAATGCCCTTGAAGGCATTTGAATATGATTAGCATATTTTGCCAACAATCTATGTTCATAAAACGACAACCTACTATTCTGGACCAAAAAGAGCTCCTTTTAACATTTTAATAATTCTTTTTCTGTTTGCTGGTTAAATTTCCTAATTAAATCCTGTTCTAATGACTTGATTTTAGTTTCCAGTCTTTGTATATCTCTAGTTTGAATTCTTTTATATAGGTAGCTTTTTGCAGAAAAATCCGTCTTACTTGTGCTTTGGTTGTCGCCCATTCAATATCAGGTAAATGTTGTTGTTTAGATAAACTAACTAATAGAAGATCAAGAACAGCCTAAGTTTCCTGAATTATATCTTCTTTATTTAATAAATTTGGATTTAGGGTCCAATTGTACCCTCTATGTGCTAAGCTATTTTTGGGGTCTTTATTAAAATTTAAAGTAATTTTAGAATGATCTGATAAGTATCGAGCTTGTACAGTAACACTGGGATCTAGAATAATCAAACTTTCTGAAATCAAGAAAAAATCTATTCTAGACCACATTTTGTGACAAGCTGAATAGAATTTAAAATTGTTTGTATTAAACTGATTGCTTACGTATTTAAAAGGATCATACAATTTAAAGTCAACTTTAAGTTCACTCAAAACTATTACTGCTTGAGTATTAAATGACCTATGTGCAGTTGATTTATATAGATCTCATCTCAACAGCCTGCAAGAGGCAGAACACAGGGATAGGATTTGAGGCAGTCCACATAGGAAATGTTACTTATATCCTGTATTCTTTTGGTTATAAACCTCTATGGGCATTCCACTTGTTGGATGTACCTGGTTAGGTATATACCACAGGGAGCACTGTACTCAATAACAGGTCTAACGAATGTTGAACATTGTTGAACAGTGACCTCCACAGACTTAGATGCCATACCTTTGAACAGGTTATATTGCTTTTATCAGAGCTGATTCACTCCCAGTCCAGTTTAATCGAAAATTACAACCATAACATGACTATGTGGCAATTAATGACCATATCATTGAGATTTTGAAGTATGACTGAAAGGCAGGGAACTGTTACCAAGCTACTGTTATGGGTTGGTTAGTTGCTTGGTTATTCTTGTTTACAAGTCTAGTGTACTGATCAACACTAACCAATTAATTTCAGGCTCAGCCTAGGTGAAGTACAAAACTTTTCAAAATGCAAGCAATAACAGAATAGTTTGGACTAGTTACATAGAAAAACTGTATTATGTACACTCTAGTGAAGAAGCAGAGTGTAATGTACAAATATATAGATATATTAGTAGCTTACTAATTCTGAGAAAGCAGAAAAGATATGCAAAGGAGAAAGGGATTTTGTGTTAAATTAGTGGCATTTGGCTTGGAAGAATAAGTGCTTTTTGAGTATGCGCTGATTACTTTTAGGTTGATGGGGAGAGCTTGCTAAACAGTAGGTGCCTGAGAGATGCATTTGCAATGTTGCGGAATTTGGTTCACGAGGCAATGAAGTTGGTGTGACTTGTGATAGTCTCTCGGGTTGTTAGGTAGATTTTTCATGAAGTTTAAGCAGGAAGAGCCAGTAATGTCTGGAGTTGGAGAAATTTGTAGAGATGGGATCCTAACAGTAGGTTAGGTGTTTTTTTTTTTTTTTTCAGGTAGCCAGTTGACTTTTTCTAGTATGACAGTGATGCTCACAGAGACGATAGTTCATAATGAACTCAAAGATGTTGATAAAGATAGTCTTCGAGTGTGGCAGTATTTTTCTTGGTGGAAGAAAATCTTACCATAACAGTAGATGTCCTTCTTTTCACTGTTGCAGTATTCATCACCTCTGATAGATGTGTAAATTAAAATGCTTTTCCCCAATATACTGTGTGTACAGTGAAAGGAAATGTGCAAGGCCAAACAGCAGTTTTCAAAATAATATGGCTTGCTTTGCAAGAACAGTTATTTCTTGTACATGTTCAACTTAAATATTAATAACATATAGCTGTGGGCTTAACTGTAAAAGGCATCCTGTTACAGAAAAAAAGGAAATTGACTTTCTTGGCTTTCAGATGCAGAAATAAATAAATAAAATGCAAACAAGTCAAGTGACACAAATATGACGTGGAGAGACTTTTGCGAAGTCTTCAGCTACAGCGAGGACCAAAAAAGGGCATGCAATAACCATGGACTTTTTCATGACGCAGACAGAAACCAGAAGAACAAGTCACAAGGACATTACAAATAACATTGGTTGAAAAGAGTATATAAACTGGACAGTATGTTTCACTTGGTAGTGACATCTTTGACTAAGTGTACATTAGACTATTCATCTGTCTAGCTGTGTTACAATAGAATTGAAATAGCTCTGAAAGAATTAACTGTTTGGCAAGAATTTGTTCTGAGACAAAAAATAACAGATACAGTAATACAAGTTTGTCTGGTCACTTTTGGACATTTTCTTCAGTAACATTTTCTTCAGTGGCAAAATAAAGACCTCTGCTTGACATTTCTTCAGAAAAGAAAAATACTTTCTTCAACCTCTGAGATCTCTTGCCAAGGATAGCCGAACATCTATCCAGTATACCTAGGGAACATCGTATGTCAGACATATGCTCCATGCACAGGCATAAAGGAGATGTACAGATGCTCCCAGCTCAGAATTGAAGTGCCCCAGGAGAACTAGGACCCCCAGCAGAAAGGAGAACATATGCATCCAGAAAAATGAATGGAGAGAAGGAGAGGAACCTCTCGGTCAGTAAAAAATGCCACCCACGCAAAAGGAAGAGAAAAGGGGGAAGGAAGGAGGGAGTGAATACTGCAACAGTGAAAAGAAGGACATCAACTGTCACAGGAAGATTTTACACAACTATACTATGTCATTACACATCACTGTTGCAGTATGCATCACCTCTGGGAGAGTACAAAAGCTAAAGTGAATGCAGGGAGGAGGACTACAAGGAGATGCCCTCCACAAATCCATGTAGGCTAGCCTTGACAAAACCTGCCCTGGCCCTGGAAATGACAAACTTGTAATGTTTTGTGAATGTTTGAGTCAAAAACCAAGTAGCAGCTTTAAGGATGGAGTTAGGTGTCCAAACCTTTGAAGAAAGCACCTGAGGAAGCCACTGATCTACTAGAGTGAGCCCTCAATGGAAGCAGACAACTTCTTACCATGAAAAGAATAACAAAAAGAAATGGTCTTGAAATTCCAGCAGAAGATGGCTTGCTTACAAACTGCCAAACCCAATGTCCTGGCATTAAAACACAAGACTGCTACATCTAACACAGTTCCCACAGTACCGATTACACATAGCAACACCAGTGTCTCACCTTATGGCGTAACACTCAAAAAACATATTTTGTTACTGGAGACTCCATAGTGAGACACACACATGCCCCACTCACCAGGGAAGACAAGGAGAAAGTCACAGTCAGCTGCCTGCCCGGTGCCAGGATTTATTTGTCAGTTCACACATGCACTCAGGTCTCTCAGCAACAAGGCCATTATGACTCTGTCATAGTTCATGCTGGAGTGAATAACCTAAGATGTACCTCACAGCACTACATGAAGATAAACATGATTGACCTCTCTGGGTATGTGTCCGAGGCAGGTATGTCCCTAGCCTTGAGCAGCATTGTGGCCCCGTGCTCTGGCCCAGCAATCAAGGAGCCTGAATCCTCACCACTAACACCAGGGAGGTCGTCTCCTAAAAGACGAAAGGATAACTAATACACACAGTAAAGTACAATTTCCCTTAAGTGCACACAGAGATCACAGTCAGTCTGGGGCTGGTTGCTCCCTTGCTCACCAAGTCCCCAATAAGACTCCCCACTGGCACAGCTATAGGGTCCAGATCTTAGCCTAGCTGGCAAGCTAACCTCCAGTACCCTCTCTGTCCAACCAGTGCTTCATGTCCCTGCCCAGGTAGCTGACACACACCCACACTTTGGGATAAGTATTTATACAACTTAACAGACACTATTGGGAAAGGATGACACAGATTCTCCAGCTGTGCCCCTTTACCCAGACTATACGGTAGTAATTACTGCCACCACCAGCTTAATATAATTATCAGGTACCCAAAGGCCCTTGAAAGGGTGTCCAATTATCACTGTGCAATATTATTATCCAATTGGTAATGTGACTATTCACTCTAAGGCTTATTAGAGTGGCCTATTACGATAACCTCTATAAATATACAATGTACTCCAGAGCCTTCTTCTCTACACAAACCAGCCTCAGGTAAAGGTTTTTAAAATATTTAATAATAAATAATTAAAACACAAGACAATGCTACTACACCACAGAGATATCTAAGAGTTCAGAGATCATTCAGAAACGTAAAATAATACAGTAGGACAGGTCTGATGTCAAAGAAAAACACAATCTAACTTTCTAATCTTCAGCTAATCTTTAGAGAAAACACAGTGCTATAATCCTATCTGCATACATAAAGCATAAGTAGTGCTGGGTTAGATGTCCAAGATCAAAATGCTTTTTAGTCTCTCACTCAACAATAGTTTTTAAACACTAACCAACAGGGTTAGTAAGTTAGGGCTAGGGTAAAACTATTCCCGGCACCACAAAGTCTCCTCTTCAATTTTTCCCTTAGAACTAGACAAACTTTCAACTTAAGCACTCAAGCCACTCATTTCTCAGCCTGGCACTTACTCAAAACTTATAGCAAGCACTTATAAACCCTAGCACTAGACCCTCCTGTACTGCACAGAAGGACAAGGCTCTCTATTCGACCTTACCAGCCATTCAGTAAAACAGTTCACTGTACCTATCCAGGCATGTCCAAAGGGCAGTTTCAGGTGTACTCTCCAGTCCAACTGGTGAATCTGGGCATTTTGAGGCAATGTTACAACTGCCTCATGTACACAGACAACCCCCTCCTCCTACCACCAAATACTAATACATGCGAGAGATGCAATTATACAGCCAAACTGGAGGCTAAGCTCTCTCAACCCAAGACTGGATCAGACAGTCAAGAGGAGAAGGGAAATACTTGCATCACACCACCAGTCTCACATAAACCAATTAAAGCAGCACTGAAAAAAAATCCACATAAATACATGAAAACATACTCAGAGGCTCTAAATAAAAATCTGCAAAACCAAAAGAGACCTCCAAAGCAAACATTCAAGCAACCTCCACCCCCCAACACAAACCATGAAACACATACTTCACAAAACCAGTGTGCCATGCAATCACAGCCCTTAAGGCAAAATAACATACCCAACATACAGTAATAGGTGACTCTATAGTCAGGCACACTGACGTCCCACTCACTAGGCTGAATAAGGAAAAGGTTACTGTTAGCTGCTTGTCGGGCGCCAGGATCCACCACATAAGACAAGCACTCAGGTCACTACAGAACAAGTACAAATATGACTCTGTCATTGTCCATGTTGGTGTGAATAACCTGAGCCGTACCTCCCTGGACTACATGGAAAGAGACATGGAAGAGCTCTCTGTTCACATAGCTCAGGCCGGTATGACTCTGACCCTGAGTAGCATCCTCCCCTCACCAAGAATGATACCACGGCATAAAGAAAAAATTCTCAATTTCAACAATTGGCTAAGTTTCTGGTGTCATTCAAAGAGGATCCAGTGTCTGTCCGCCTGGGATGACATGCTCGACAAGCCACGCTGCTTTGCTGGAGACAGCTTGCACTGTCACCCTTAGGCTTTCGAATACTGGCCAAGGCTCTTGCTACACCCATAGTGCCTTTTTTAGGCAAGGCTCAAAAGACAAACCTACCGCCATAAATAGCACAAGTAACAAAAAACTGAGTGTAGTGCTACTCAATGCCAGAAGTCTGAACCTCAAAATGCATGCACTCGAGGCACTCCTAAGTATGGAGAAAATCGATATATGTGCAGTAACAGAAACCTGGTTTAAGGCTCCAGAGAGCACCCCAGCACTACCAGGTTACAACTCATACCATACATTTTGGCCACAGAACCCAAGCCAAAATACAAAAGGCGGGGGCTTATCCATATTCATCAAGGATACCCACACCTCCAGGTTAGTGGCACAGCACAATTCTTCAGAGATCATACACGTGCAACTAACAATGGGCAAAACTGCTATTCAAATTGTAGCTTGCTACAGATCACCCATCATGTCCCAGGTCCCCCATTCCACGTTCCTGGAAACACTAGGAAACATAAAGGTCCTACCAAACACCCTAACATTGGGTGATTTCAATTATCCAAACATTAACTGGGAGAACTACTCAAGTACTAACTCCCTTGCCCAACATCTCCTAGAATTTATAAACTCAAATGCCCTGGTTCAACTGGTCAACACTCCCACCAGAGGTGACAACATATTGGACCTGCTCATCACCAACATGGGCGACCAGTGTTCCACACCAGAGGTCAACCCCTCGCTGGTTAGATCAGACCATAAACAAATCACTTTGGATATCCACATTCCGCTCCCACCCCCGGACAAGAAAACCACCATGAAAAACTTTTCAAAAGCAAACCATGTTACTTAAGACTGAGGTGGAAAGTTTCAAAGCCCCCATGCTGAAGGATAATGCTGTCCAAGCTGCAAAATTCTTTACTAATGCATTCTAGGGGCACCTACAAGAATGCATGGATCATGCCATCCCAAGCAAAACCAAGACTCACTCCTCCAAGAAAAGGAAACGAGTCTGGTGGACTCCTGCCATAAACAAGCTACACAATAGAAGGAGGAAACTAGTAAAAAAAAAAAAGAGTAAAATCCCAAGAAGGGAAGACATCCCTGATCAGTATCAGCAAGAAACTACGATCCCTCATAAAATCATCCAAGGCGAGCTTTGAAAGAAAAATTGCCAAGGACTCCAAAGATAACCACAAGTCATTCGTTAGTTATGTCAAGAATCTAAGTGGCAATGCTCAGATCTGCTCAGAGTTAGTGCAGAATGGCACAAAATACACTGAACTGACCGATATCGCCAACATTCTTTTAGACAGGTTCAGCGCAAACTTCACCCCCCTCTCACCCCCAAGAGGGCCCATAACCATACCAGAAGAATGTAGAGTCCCTGAAATCACAGTCACTCAGGTTAAAACAGCCCTCTCCAAAGCCAAAAACACAGCATCAATGGGACCAGATGGTGTCCCAGGCTGCGTCCTAAACACACTGTTCAAACTCAGCCTCTCCACAGGCTACATGCCCATAGAGTGGCGCACAGCAGCAGTTATTCCACTCCACAAATGTGGAGCCACAACAGACCCTGGGAACTATCGATCTATAAGCCTGACTAGCTTGGTCTGCAAGGCTATGGAGCACATCATCATGGAACTCATTAATAGAGACATTGGGAACCTCCAAACTCTGGACCCTACCCAGTTCAGCTTTGCTAAGGGCAGATCTTGCCTTCTGAACCTGGTGGACTTCTTTGAGACAGTTACCAAAGCTATAGATGCGGGAAAGGTGGAACACACAGCCTACCTAGACCTTGCAAAGGCCTTCGACACCATTCCCCATTCTGGTATTATAGACAAGCTCACCAGCCTGAACATAAACCCCTACGTCACAAGATGGGTTGCCAACTGGCTCACGGACAGAAACCACATGGTAAGAGTTGCGGTAACTAGGTCCGACTCTAAATCAGTTACAAGTGGAGTTCCCCAGGGCTCAGTCCTAGGACCCCTCCTATTCGATATATACTTCTCAGAGGTACAGGCAAGCACAGGAGGACTATGGCTGACCAAGTTCACAGATGACTGCAAACTAGGGGCTATAATTGACTCTCCGGCTGACACAGACATCCTCCAAAAGGATCTCACTGAGATGGATACCTGGTGTCAAAATCATAGCCTCAAGCTAAATGCCAAAAAGTGCATAGTCATCCCCTTTGGAAAAAACAAAGTACCCACAAACTACCACAAAGGTGGTAGTCCCCTAAATACGGAAGACATAATAAGGGATCTGGGGACCCAAGTAGATAGCAATCTCACCTTTGATAATCACATTGCCAAAGTGGTTAGAAAATCCTTCTATGTGGCCCATCTAATCACAAAAGGGTTCACATCCAGATCAAAAGAGGTCATTGTGCCCCTCTACTCATCACTCATCAGACCCATCAGAGTAAAACGCCCCATTTGGGATGTACCTTACAAGACACCTACAACAGCTGGAAAGACCACAGAAGTACCTCACCAAGAGGATCACTGGCCTCAAACAGATGTCCTATGCAGCTCGACTGAAGAAATTACAGCTGTACTTGGTTGCAGACCGCCTACTCAGTGGTGATCTCTGCCTGACATACAAGGCCATGTCGAACCCAGAATGGATGGACATGCTCCACCTAAAGAAAACCTTATCCCCGCGAGCCACATGCTCTAGGGATCTAAACTTCACCACAACAATAAATAGGACGTGCTGGAGGGATAGATTCCTGTCCCAGAGACTTCACATGCTTTGGAACAAGATCCCAATCTACATTAGGCAGTGCTCCTCACTAACACTCTTCAAGAGAAATCTTGATGAGTGGATGGGAAACAGAAAGTTTACCTCTGGGATCACTTCAGTGGCTCAGCTGGACAGAGGCACATGGAACTAATCTAAGGGGGCAGCGAAAGCAAACACATTCTGGCTAGGCTTATAAATGCCTTTGAGCAGATAGCCTAGCACCTACCTATGAACAGCTCTCTAAGGCCCTCCCAAATTACATCATTTTGACACTTAGTCTGGAATTCCCAGGCCACAAACTGCATTATTTAGCAAGCTGACACCTGCTCAGGAGACTACAACAATAAAAGGCATTTCACATATACACTCTAGCAGAAACCAGAGCAATAAAGCACCTTCCACATGTAAATTCTGGCCCTTAACTTTAACCTTAAAACAATGGGCCTGAAACCTTCATCCAGACTCAGTGGAGCCAACTTGTAAAACATCAAAGAGATTCATAAGATTTTTTCAACTTCAAAAGACACATCTGAAATGCTTGGCTTGGTTTTCCTTATAGCAGATGACAATGTTGCAACAATCTTGAAGTTCACATTTTACAGTGTTTCCTTTCATTAAAACACAAGCCTGTATTTTACATTTATTTATACAACTGATAGAATTATATATCAAATTCTATTTGACTAGGCTGGCAGCCTTCACCCATCTTCCTCCAATCTTCACAAGCATACTATCCTCAACTAGAATGATGGCACAGTATAAACAAAATGACTTATTTCAGTAACTGGCTTAGCTTTTGCTGTCATTCAAAGGGGATCCAGTTTCTGTCAGCCTGGGAGGTCATGGTTGACAAACCTCACTGCTTTGCCATAGATGGTTTGCACCTGGCGCCACTAGTCTTTCTGCTGCTGGCAAAAGCTCTTGCTTCCCCCATAATGCCATTTTTTTAGGCAAGGTCTCAAAAACAAGCTCACCAACATGAAATTTGTCAGTCATAACAAGATAACAGTTATGCTGCTAAACACTAGGAGCTTAAACCAGTAACCTTAAAACCATTTCAGTAACTGGCTTAGTTTTTGCTGTCATTCAAAGGGGATCCAGTTTCTGTCAGCCTGGGAGGTCATGGTTGACAAACATCACTGCTTTGCCATAGATGGTTTGCACCTGGCGCCACTAGTCTTTCTGCTGCTGGCAAAGGCCCTTGCTTCCCCCATAATGCCTTTTTTAGGCAAGGTCTCAAAAACAAGCTCACCAACATGAAATTTGTCAGTCATAACAAGATAATAGTTATGCTGCTAAACACTAGGAGCTTAAACCAAAAACTGCGCACACTGGAAGCATTTCTATCACTGGAAGATGTAGCTGTCTGTGCAGTTACAGAAACGTGGTTCAAGGCCTCCGACAGTACCCCGGCCTTGCAAGGCTACAATGCCTTCCACACCTTCAGACCGCAAAACGAACATGTGAGAACCAAAGGAGGCGGTGCTTCTGTCTAATTTATATTACAGATAAATTCACTTCCCGTCTGGTTAGACAGGACAACTCCATGGAGTTACTCCAAGTTCAGGTCACTGTGGATAAGACACCCGTTTAAGGCACAGCCAGTTATAGATCCCCCTCAATGGGGCATAATGTGCACAAAGCCTACTTGACCGATCTGGAGTCAATGCAAATACTGCCGAACACACTGGTTATGCAGGAATTCAATTATCCCATCAACTGGGAAACCTGTTCTAGCCATAACTTGCAATGCCCTTGAACAAATTGTTCAAACCCTGACAAGAGGAACAAACATACTAGATCCGGTCCTCAATAACATGACAAAAAGATACACTGCAGCAACTGTCAGACCCTCATTAGTTAAATTTGACCACAAATTAGTCACCTTCAAGCTGGTACTAACACCAGAATTCACAAAGAGCGATGTTAGACTAAAAAGCTTACCAAGGGAAACTATTCCCTCCTAAAAGAAGGTATAAATGCATTCCAAACTCCACTACCACCAGGAAGTGGTAACTATACCGAAGTTTACACTAAAGCCTTGTGCAATCACTTGCATAAGTGTACAGACTCAACTGTTCCAGAGAGAATTAAAGCCAGGGTCACAAGTAAAAACAAGTAGCACTGGTGTACATCCAGCATCAACAAACTTTACAACAAATGCAGAACGTTGCTGTCCAAGAAAATGAACGTGAGGCCCCAACAATGAAAAAGCACCCTCCTCAGCCTCAACAGGCAAATAAGACAACATGTCAAATCTTCTTTGAGAAAAACTTCTTAAGCACAGCCAAGGGTAACCATAAGGTCTTTTACAGCTATGTATGTAGCCTAAAAGGTAGGAACTAAGCATGTGCTGAACTTGTGATACACACACTGACCCTGCAGAGATAGTAAACCTGATATCGGATAGATTTGGTGAAAATTTCACTCCCTTATCCCCTCCAAACTTATCACAAACCTTGCCCCCAACTTCCTCCCTATTCTACATATCTGAAGAGCAGGTCATTAAAGCCTATATGGGACCAGACTGCATCCCAGGCTGTCTTCTAAACAAGCTAGAACATGAACTCACCATTTAAGTATCCTATTCAATCATAGCCTAACCAGAAGCTTTGTTCCTGCGGAATGGATAACAGCAACAGTTATTCCCTTCCACAAAGGTGGCCTAGCAAAAGACCCAGAGAATTACAGACCCATAAGTCTAACCAGCCTCATCTGTAAGGCCATGAAACGTATCATTAGCGACCTCATTAATAGACATAGGTGACCTTCAAACTCTGGATCCAACCCATTTCAGCTTTGTCAAGGGCAGATCCGGTGGATTTCTTTGAAAATGTGACCAGGGCCATCGACAAGGGCAAACCTGTGCACACAGCATACCTCAACTTGGCATACGCTTTCGGCACAATCCCACACTCAGGCATTACCAATAAACTTAGCAAATTGAATGTAAACCCCTTTGTTGTAAGATGGGTTGCCAACTGGCTCACAAACCAGACACACACTATCAAAGTGGGTGAGTCCACCTCAACCAGCAGACCTCTCACCAGCAGGGTGCCATAAGAGTCAGTGTTTGGCCCCCTACTGTTTAGTATATACTTCGTCAGAAGTTCAGGCCAAAACTAACGGGTTGCAGCTGACTAGGTTTGCAGACGACTGCAAACTAAGTACAATTATTGAATCTGCAAATGATGGCAGTATACTTCAGGAGGGTCTAATGCAGACCAACAACTGGTGTCTTAGTCACGGTCTCAAACTGAATGCAAAGAAATGCATCATCATTCCCTTCGCCAAAAACAATGTCCCTTCACACTGTTAAATTAACAATACCCTAAGTGCCTACCAAGTGGTAAGGGATCTTGGATCACAAGTTGACTGTAACCTTAATTTTGACCACCATGTGTCTACTGTAGTAAGGATGGCTTTCTCCGTAGCACACATGATTAGTAAAGGCATCCCCTCTAAAGCAAAGGAAGTTATAACCCCCTCTATACTCATCACAAACCAGGCCCATAATTGAGTATAATGCCCCTTTTGGCATGTACCGTACAAAGCACCTGCAGCAGTTAGACAGACCTCAAAGGTTTCTAACAAGGAAGATCAAGGGACTCCAGCACGTGCCTTACACAGACTGACTAAAGTCCCTGTCACTACAGTCTGTATCGTATAGACTTCTTAGGGGAGACTTATGCCTGGCTTACACAGTAATCTCAGACCCAAACCTAATGAATTTGCTGCACATCCATAAATCAAACAGGACTACAGCTACCTGTTCCAGGGATCTAATTATGGCCTGCAGCTGAACAGGACATGCTGGAGGGACACATTTGTCTCCCATCTTTGGAACAGGCTACTAATTCACGTGAAGCAGAGCACCTCTATGACACTGTTCAAAAGGAACATAGACAAGTGGATGGGGCACTGTAAATTCTTACCAGGGATAGCAACCACAACCCTTCTGGACATAGGTAGTCATTATTAACTACAATCCTGAGCATTGACTAGAGTATCTATAGTATTACATTGGGATGAAACGACTAGGCTTGAAATGACCTTCCGGTTGATAGCCTAGTAGACTTCTATGAGCCTAAAAGAAACAAAAAGCTGGTCAGATTTACTAAAGGTCTTTGTTTTGTCTAAATAACATCTGAGCTGTCTATGAAAATCCAAAGTATGAAGACTCTTCTCACTAGAAGACTGTAGAAAAGGAAAAAAAGAAGAAAGTTGGACAGACTGATTAAGCAACAGCTCATTAACCACCTTGGGTATAAAAGAAAGATTCATATGGAGAGATACCCTGTCACTATGAAAAACGAAAAAAGGAGGGATCAACACCACGGCCTGTGGTTCAGATCCCCTTCTGGCAGAGGTTAAAGCAACAAATAAAACAGTCTTCCGGGTGTAATGTTGCAAAGAAGTGTCAGGCTCAAAAGAAGCATGAGTCAGCTTTTCAAGGACAAAATTAAGATCCCGAAAAGAAGGAATGGGCTTTCTTGGGGGGTTAATATGAAGGACACCTTTATGAAACTGCCTGACCTCAAATTTGAAGCCAAAGGAGGAGTAAGTCCTACACACCAGAAATGGCCAACAAGTGGGCTTTCACTGAGGTATATGCCAAGTGAGCATGTAGTAGTTCACACAGGTAAGAAAGAACCAAGATAGCTCCCAATGAATAGGGGTCCTGGTGATGTATAAGACACCAAACAGAAAATCTCTTCCATTTGGTTATATATGATTTTCTGGTATTGGGTTTCCTGGCTGCCTGCATGACTCTAAGCATGTCCTCAGAAAACTGTTGTTGGATATGAATCAAAACCCTGTCACCCAAAGTGACTGCTAGAGTGGACAGATAAGAGTAAAGAAGAGTTCCTTTGTCCTGTGTGAGAAGTTCCACGCAGTGAGGTAACTTGTGATGACTGCCCTTAGCCAGATGGAATTAGAGGGGAACCAGTGCTGTCTGGCTTGAAAGGGAGTCACCAACAAGACTTTGGAGAGTCCTTCTCAATTTTGTGAAGGACCGTTGGAAGAAGAGGAAGGGGTGAAAAGGCATACAGGAACATTCCCTTCCAAGAGAAAGACATGGCATCTACCTTCTAAGCCAAAGGACTTAGGACTCTGGAACAAAACTGAGGGAGTTGCCTGTTCAGAGGGGAGGCAGTCAGATCTACTTGAGGAATACCCCACCACTGAACTATGTCCAGAAACACATCCATGTGAAGGATCCATTCTAAGATTATGTCTTGGACGTACTGAGAAAAATGCCACAAGACTGCACACTGAAAGTATGCAGACTGCCTCTAGGGTGACCTGAAAATTGATGTTCATTTCTCCATGCTTTAAAGGCTAACCTGCAATAAAGGTAAGACCTCATTCTCCCTTGTTTGTTGATGTAACGCATGACTGTGGCGTTGTTCATATAAACCTTTAAGGGACCCGAGACCCAGAGTGCATAGAAAGCTTGAAGAGCCAGAATGTCAGCTCACATTTTCTTGATGTTGATGTGATCCATCTTCTGCTGAGCAGAACAAAGGCCCTAGACCTTCAGGGTGCCTGAAGTGGCTCCCCACTCTAGCTCCTAAATGTCTGTTCGGAGTTACTGAGATGGCTGAGGACATTGGAAAGCAGCACCTGGACTGAGAGACAGCTGCCGAAGCCACCAGTGAAACTGTAGTTTGAGACAAGGAAGCAGAAGAATGAGATGATCTAATGAGTGGAGATGTTGAAGCCACACTGATTTTAGGTACCACTGAAACTTCCTCATGTAAAGTTTGGCCCAGGGAAGCATGGGGATAATACAAGCCATGAACTCCAGAGCTCTAAGAAACTTCCTGGTTCAAAGACAGGACAGGGAAAGCAGGGACAGAAAATCATTTGTGGGGAACAAAACTTTGGATGCAGGAAGAGAAGCCAGCATTAGAACAGTCTGGAACCTGCAGCCTAGGAAAATCTGATCCTGAGATGGAGTCAACATTGACTCTTGAAGGTGGACAGTGAACCCCAGGTTGTGTGACAGAAGCTAGGTAAAATGAAGATTCTACACCAGCTTGGAAATGGATGGAGCCTGCAGCAAGAAGTCATCCAGATAAGGAAATATTTGAATGCCCTGAAGTCTACAAAATGTAACTACAGGGGCTAGACATTTGCTGAATACTCTTGGGGCTGTTGAAAGCCCAGAGGACAAAGCAGAGAACTGAAACTTACAGGAAGAAACACAGATATGCAAACATTTCATGAATAGAGGGTGAATAGGAATGTGAATAGGAATGTGAAGGTAAGCGTCCTTCATATCCAAGGAAACCAGAAAGGTCTGGAGGAGCAACAGAGGAAAGATTCTGAAGAGATAGCATTTGTAAGGAAGGCATCATTAGAAAGGTATTCAGAAAGGAAAAATACAGGACAGGTCCCCAAGACCCCTCTTTCTTGAGGACCAGAAACATTCTGGAATTAAAAACTCAAACCCTTCGCTGTCGGCATCCGGCTGTCCATTAGATCCTGCAATACCCCTGGAAAAAGAGGAAGCTGTTCTGCAGAGGGTTGAGGATTACCAGAAAAGGATGTAAGGGTCTTCCAGGTCATAGAGTAACCCTGCCAGAATATGGAAAGAACCCAGGTCCCTGTGGTAATTAGCAGACAAACTGGGATGCATATGATAAAGCCTGAGGGACAAGGGAACTTGGAGGACAGGAAGGGAGTGCAGCCAGTCAGATGGCTCTAGATTTGTCAGGAAAGGACTGCTTCTGGGGCCTTGGCATTTGAATACGCTTAACAGAAAAATCTCACCTAGGAGCCTTCTTATCTTTAGAAGACTGTCCAAGCAGCCTCTGCAGAAAAGCAGTCTTAATAGGATAATTCCTCTGAAACTTGGGAATAAGAAAGACAAAAAAATGTGCTTCAAATTTTTCATGATCTTACCTTGATCCCATAAGGTCTTGTAAATATCAGCCACAGCAGTTCCAAACAAATTCTGGTTATCCAAGAGAGCATTCAGAAGTCTTGCTTTGATGTCATCTGGTAAGGCCTGAATAAAAAGCTAGGAACAGCACTTCATCACAGAGCCAAAGGCAGCAGCCCTAGAAGATGTATATGCTGCATCATAACTGCACTTCACAGAGTAATGGGCAACCTGAGAAGTGGAACTGAGCAAGGAGAGAACTAAATCCTTCCCCTCAGAGTCAGGCAAATCAGAAATTCTTTCCAATCTCAGAAAGAAGAGACAGGATGTACCTTGGCATACGAGTCTGGTAATTGATGTCCTGAAGGCTAAAGTAGCCAAAGTGTACACCTTTTAACCAATCCTCTTCATGACTCTACTGTCCTTATTCAAAGGAAAAAAGCTTGGAAGAAACCAACAGCCTAGAAGTCTCATCAGTAGTTTCAGAAACCACTGCAGGATCAGAGGAAGAACACTCATACAAGAACACGCAGGCATACAGCACCTTATAGAACCTATCAGGCTTCTTAGGAGATGAAGGCTGAGAATCTAGTGTCAAGGAAGCAGCAGAGAGGGTCTCCAACAGAGCAGCCAACACAAAAGGGGCAGCAGCTGAAGGTTTCGGAGACTCCATCTGTAACAACTGAAATACTTTTTCCAGATGTTCAATACTTGGGAGGAATCCCTTCTGATGTGCTCAATCCTAGGCAGGACTGTGTCACCAAAGGAAAATTCCTCCAAAGGAGAACCAGGATTGACAGATTCCTCTTCAGACACTTAGTCTAAAGGTGAAAGCAACTGAGAGGAATAGGCTAAGGAGTCAGCCTCAGAGTCAGAATCTTTGGCTGAAGACTCTGGGTTCCTAGCCCTCTTAAGGGTAGAGGACCAAGCTGGTGCAGGAATATAAACCCCCTGAGGCAGCATTAATGCCATCAAGGCACTATAAGCCTTGAGTGAAGTTCTGTCATTCCCTCTGTGGATCTGTGGGAGCAGATATCACATACTTAGTTTTCTGTCATTTATTCACTAGGATGTCCGCTCTGACAAAACACAGAGGTCTGGACCCCTGCCAGGATTCAATTAAGGTACACAGCACCTCTTCCAGAAGGAGAATCTGAGGGATCCCTTTAGGGCCCTCAGAAATAATCAGCTATGGATCCCCCTCACTGTCTGTGGTGGATGTTTACAAGGCATCTGAGGACATGTGAGAAGCAGGTTCTATGCTGGCCTCTAAGAAGGTCACGGCAAAAGAAACCAATGGCAATACCTGGGTTCTCACTCAATTCAAAATAGATGTCCGGTGGAGCCTGAACAGCAGCAGCAGACTCAGTCCTAGACTTTTTGTCCTTCTTCTTGAATGGTGACTGCATCTCAGGGTGAAAAGGTTCTGCCATGGTTCCTTGGGTCAAAAGTTTGAGATATTAGTTCTTAAGGTAAATGTAAAGTGAAGAAAGGCAACTATGCAAAGTCTCAGAAGGGTGATCTTTATGGGGAAATCTGCCTCCGACACTGACATTTCCCTTTCTCGGATGACATATAACCCACTGAACAATATAGAAAATGAAAAGTAACAACCACTGCTCACAAGGACATCAAGGATCCAGGCGAAGACGTAACAGTAAAAATTGAATTTAAATTTAATAACAGCAAAACACCGACTAAGCGCTTTCGCCAAATAATGGCATCATCAGAGTCAGTGTAAACTCACAAATGCACAATATTTATACAAATTGATTTAGTCAATTAATGATTGAATTAACAAGTCAACCAATGAGCCACAGCTTTACATAATCCTCGTAGTTACAAACCTTAATTTTCCTATAATTCAAAACATTCTCAAACGATGCAGCAACAGTAATTACTAAAAGTGCATGTATATACATGGTCACAATAAAACATAAAAGTGTAAAAATGTAAGATAAAATAAATGTAAATAGTATTTGTGAAAATAGTGTAAAAATGTAACTGGAAGGACTCCAGGTACATTAAACCAAACTAGATTTATATTTCAACACTGGTTTAATAGAAATGAAGTCGTTGATACCAGGAAATCTTGTGGCGTTTAGTCGAAGCTGCCATTCAACCTCCTTGATCGCTAGGATTGTTCATAGTAGAGGTGAAAATCTGAAGGAAATATTTGAGAAGGAATATAGACATAGGAAGTCTCGGATGTCTAAATGTGGTAGTTGTAGGTGTTGTCGATTCATTGCAGAGGGTGCATACTTGTGTGTGAAAGGATACGGACATACCTTGGCATGTCCAGGGTTATGTAATTGTAACACCAGAAACCTGGTTTATATTGCTTCATGTATTTCTTGTGACGCTTTCTACGTGGGTATGACCACACGTAGATTGCGTGACAGAATTAGTGAACATTTGCGGTGTTTGAAGAAGAAAGACGAACATAATGCTTTGTATCTACATAGTTGCAAGTGTAATGAATTTAAAAATTTTTTATTTTTTGTGGTCGATAGGGTTCTTCCTGACCAGGGGGGTGATATTAGTAACAAGGTAGCGATCAAGGAGGTTGAATGGCAGCTTCGACTAAACGCCACAAGATTTCCTGGTATCAACGACTTCATTTCTATTAAACCAGTGTTGAAATACAAATCTAGTTTGGTTTAATGTACCTGGAGTCCTTCCAGTTACATTTTTACACTATTTTCACAAATACTATTTACATTTATTTTATCTTACATTTTTACACTTTTATGTTTTATTGTGACTATGTATATACATGCACTTTTAGTAATTACTGTTGCTGCATCGTTTGAGAATGTTTTGAATTATAGGAAAATTAAGGTTTGTAACTACGAGGATTATGTAAAGCTGTGGCTCATTGGTTGACTTGTTAATTCAATCATTAATTGACTAAATCAATTTGTATAAATATTGTGCATTTGTGAGTTTACACTGACTCTGATGATGCCATTATTTGGTGAAAGCGATTAGTCTGTGTTTTGCTGTTATTAAATTTAAATTCAATTTTTACTGTTACGTCTTCGCCTGGATCCTTGATGTCCTTGTGAGCAGTGGTTGTTATTTTTGTGTTTTCTATGAGACTGTGCCCTTTTTTGGGATTTTATTTGATTTGTAGAAAATGAAAAATGAATGAACCCCAGCAGGGCACTTATCTGAAACACGTATGCCTAGTATAACCAGCAAAATTAAGGATATTCAGACTGACGTACAACAATGGCATTCAGACTGGCGGCAATGAAGTTCTAAGTTGGGAGCATAAGTATATCACCTTTATGCCCTACTCTTGCACAGGGAGCATATGTCTGATGTATAAGGCTCCTTATGTAATTAAGGCTGTGGTATACTGGCCAGGCATTGGGCTATCCTTGGCAGGAGATCCCAGAGATGATGAATACTGCAAGACTGACATGGAAGGACATCTCCTTTGCCGACTGGGACAAAAAAGGGGATATTTTTGGCTAAGAAGAGCGGGGGGTTATTTTATATATCTTGGATAGCTAACAAAGACCTTGCTGTACCTATGAGTCTCAAGTATGACTTGAATGCAATAAATACATCATAAATCACTGCTTGTGTGCCTCATCTTTAACAACCTCATACTGTATTAATTGTTTGCTTTTTAAGTCTAAAGTTGAAAAGGGACACAAAGCCAAAAAATATAAAGAGGAGTCAGTATATAGTTATGAATCATACACATGTTCAATGGTCTTCCATACTTACTTAATGAGAATCAGGCCAAGCTTGACAAACACAAACAATCATAGTATTTAAAGCAACACTTCACTCTATACAACTCAATTCACAGACGCTACAAAGGAGACAAAGAATAGAGTGCAAACAGTATTTTACATAACCAGGGTTAGGAATGTATAAATAATGAAACACACATCACAAGATTGTCAAGACTAACACAGCAGCCACCCGTGTGGTGGCAGAGGTGAGATTCTATACTTTGTCACTATAAATGACTAGGTGTTACTTGATCAGAGCAAGACAGACAGACAGAGCCACTACCACATATTACTTAGACCTGCCTCCCTTTCCTTGTCTGGAGCAGCAAAGACTTTCCATACCACAACAAATCATCATTCCCATGTCCTCTACACCTCAGACACAAAAGAACTTCAGCAGCCAGCTTGCAATGATGTAGGCATTTCCTCTTGATCTGCATCCAGGTTACTGACTGCAATCTTCAGCTGCATGCTATGGTGTTAGGGGTAGCATGTAACATTGCTCTATGCTACTAGGAAAGGTGCATCTGTCATCATACAGGACTCCACAAGTAGCAGGTCTGCTTCTTGCTCTAGCTAAACAATCTGTGCCCATATTAACATAATGGTTCCACTATGGCCACTAAAGAGTACTTATATAACGAGAAGAAATAAAAACTCCTTTGTACTGCTGAAGGTGCCGATAGACAAAAACAAAACAAAACTGAGTCTTTGGTACACCACCATGGCAGCCAAGAATAATATTACTTAAAACAATTTTATTTTCAAGATGAAATAAAAGTCAAAAAATATATGAAGCCAGTCTGATGAGCACTTTTGGCTTTTCAGCCTTCTTCAGATCGTACAATTAGGACTGTTATTACAATTTTTAAAATAATAAGCCACCAATCACTTTCTTATTTCTCACAGATGCCCTTGCTCTGTAACCAATCATCAATGTGGCTGAGGCGTTCAACTTCCTTCATAGGGAGCCAATCATAATCCTGATGAGACTCTACCCAATCAACAACTGACCAATGATTATTCATATCTGGATTCTGTTTTTCCTTGACCAATTAGACAAATCAGGAATGCCAGTCCTCTTGATGTACGATAGAGGGGATCACATCATTTGTTCGGAATATTCAACTACCTTCTCAGGGAGCCAATAACGATCTGAATATATCTCTACCCTATCCAATCAACAGTTGACCAATAAATATTCATATTCAGTTCTCTTCCTTAACCAATCCACTGGATTAAGGGAGTCGGACCTCTTGATATACGATAGAAGAGGATCACATCGTTCGTACCATGGATGCATTTCCCTTCCATTCTCATTCACATATATACCCTTAATCCAGGATCAATTTGTCAGAATGATTACAGAATTTTTGGTCCTTCTTTCAAAGTGCTGCTAGTAGTTTACATAAAATTCCTATTTCATTCACTCCATTGATGTCCAATAATCGTAGCTGTTCATAAGCTACCTTCTTTCCTAATCAATCAATTTCACCAAAGGGGCCAAGCCTCTTACTTGCAGCCAACAATATTCCTCCTATTCTTTAATATGGGTTTTAGCAGAACCACATTATTTAAACCGGGGGACCAATTCGCTCGCATGTTCACAATCCAGTTGATTTTACATAACTCTGTCTGACTGTGAACATCCCCTTCTCTTAGTGTTTGAACCACAACCTCAATGGCCTTGAATCAAAAGTTGTGTGTAGGATTCTTGGCCACATGCACTGCCAAAGCTTTGTTTGCATCCATATTGTGTATAGGTTCATAGGTTGGTACTAGGCTATCGGCCCTGGGGCCTATACAAGCCTAGCCATAACAATTCCCTGGCTATTTCTTCCCACACTATTTACTTCCCTGTACCCATGTCTAGCAGGGAGACTGACATGATACCCGGGGTGAATTTCCTTTCTCCCATCCAATCATCAAGGTTCCTTTGGAAGAGGGCCAAAGAGGCACTCTGCTTGACATGTATGGGCAGTCTATTCCAGAGTCTGGGGAGTCCCTGGGTCAGGAACCTATCCCTCCAGCATGTTTTGTTTATTGTGATGACAAGATTTAGATCCCTGGAGCATGTGGCTCTGAGGGATTGGGATTTCTTTAAGCGTAGCATGTCCAACAGCTCTGGGTTTGACATGGCCTTGTATGTTAAGCAGAGATCACCTCAGAGTAAGCGATATGCAACAGAGTATAGCTGGAGTTTTTTAAGGCGGCCAGCATAGGGCATCTGCTTTAGGCCTGTGATTCTTTTAGTGAGGTATTTCTGTGGCCTTTCCAGTTGTTGTAGATGTCTTGAGAGGTACATACCAAATGGGGCATTATATTCTATAATGGGACTAATGAGGGATGAGTACAGTGGGACAATGACCTCCTTTTTTCTGGATGAAAAGCCCTTAGTGATGAGGTGTGCCACATAAAAGGGTTTCCTGACTGTTGTGGCGATGTGGTTATTGAAGGTGAGACCACTATCCACCTGTGTCCCTAAGTCTCTTATCACACTTTCGGTGTTTAGTGTACTGACACCTATGAGATAATTCATGGGTACATGTTTTTTCCCAAAGGGGATAACTATACATTTCTTGGCATTGAGCTTGAGCCCATGGCTCTGGCACCAAGCATCTGTTTCTGTAAGGCCCTTTTGTAGAGTATCCATATCATTTGGGGATTCAATAATGGCTCCCAGTTTTCAGTCATCTTGTCCCTTAGTGTTGGCCTGTACTTCACAGAAGTCGATGCCAAAGAAGAGAGGTCCCAGGACTGAACCCTGAGGTACTCCACTTGTCACTTGTCTGGATCTGGATTTGGAGTCAGCTACTTTTACAGTGTGGGTTCTGTCAGTAAGCGAGTTGGCAACCCATCAAGTGATGTAGGGATTAATGCCCAGCTTAGTAAGTTTATCTAAGATTCCAGAGTGGGGGATGGTTTCAAAGGCCTTGGCGAGGTCCAGATAGGCTGTGTGGACTGCCTTACTTTCATCCACGGCTCTGGAGACTTGATTCGAAAAAGTCAATAAAGTTCAGGAGACAAGATCGGCCCTTCACGAACCCAAACTGGTTGGGGTCCAGTGTTTTAAGGTTGCCAATGTCTTTGTTTATAAGTTTCATGATAATATGTTCCATGGCCTTGCAGATCAGGCTCGTCAGACTGATGGGGCAGTAGTTCCCGGGATCCAAGATGGATCCCCCTTATGGAGTGGGATAACTGTAGCTGTGTGCCACTCAGTTGGCACAAAGCCTGAGGTGAGGGTATGATTAAACATGACACTTAGGTGAGGTGCCAGTTCATTTTGTAGTTCATGTAGTACACAGCCCGGGATGTCATCTGTTCCCATGGATGCTGTATTCTTATCTTTGGAGAGTGCATTTTTTACCTGTGTGGCCGTTATTATCGGAATGTGGCAATCTTCCAGTACTGAGATAAGCTATTTAGGGGGTGAGAGGGGGGTGAAGGTGGCACAATCAATCTGCCAGGATATTGGCAACATCCTTGGGATCAGTATATTTAATGCCATTCTGTTGTAGCTCAGAGCAGATCTGAGCATTGCCATTTAGATTATTGACATAGTTATAGAATGCCTTGTGGTTGTCTTTGGAATCTTTGACAATTTTATTTTCGTAACTAGCTTTAGAGGATTTTATGAGGGATCTCAGCTTCTTACTGAGGCTGGTAAGGGAGTTTTTTGCATCCTGGGATTTTCCTCTTTTCTGCAACAGTTTTTTTTTCCTATTGTTGTAAAGATTGTTTATGGCAGGGGACCACTATTGGAGGTGTTTTAATATTCAATCCTTAAACCTTTGGTCAGTTTTACCAATGTAGAATGCATTACATTGGTGGTATGTCACTAGATAAACCAGGTGTTGAGTGTTGCAGTCTGCATAAACATTAAAGAAATAGGTCTTATTGGTACATGGATGAGTGAAGGTATTGACACTATCAATATAGTCACAAGCTTTACATCTTTGGCACTTAAAGGTGCCTTTCCTGGTGGAACGTATGGGCTGAGCAAATCCGTTTTTATTACATAGAAGCCTTTTAATGTTTTTCTTGTTCTTAAATAAAAATATAGGAGTCTCTCCTACTATATTTTTTATTTTATCGTCGGTTGTTAACACGGGCCAAAATCTTTTAACAATATTGCAAATTTGTTTATTTTCCATGCAATAAGTAAGTGCACACCTTAGTTGCTGTTCCCCAGACTTTGAAAGGGGGTCCTCTGTATGTACAGAATTGCTTTGTAGTGAAAAATATGGGCGTCCTTTGCCCTTTCTGATTTCCTTATGCCCAGTTCTCATAACTAAATTGGAATCTTTATATCCCCTATCTTTTAAATTTTCATAAAGTCTCGCTTGTTCAGTTTTAAAATCTTCTTCATCTGTACATAATCTTGAGATTCTTAGCGTCTGACTCTCACAGATGTTATTATGGATATGCCCTGGATACATACTTTGTCTAAGAAGGTAGTGATTCTTCCAGGTAGATTTCCTATACACACACAGGTGCTCATGCCCTTACTTGGGTGTATGTGGATCTTGATATCCAGGAAGTCAATCACTTCCTTAGAAAAATTTGCTTTAAATTCTAGGAAGTCAGTACTCTGATATAATTTATGAAGAGAGTTAGGTGTTCAGTATCTCCTTCCCATAGAATAAAAATGTCCACAAAACAACCATAGTATATTAAGTGTTTTCTCCATGGATTTACATAATTTAAAACTTCTATGTTTTCCCATTGGGCTAATACCAAGTCTGAATATCTATTTGCACATGGGGTGCCCATGGCAACTCCTCATATTTGCAAATGGAAAGTGTCACCATAAACAAAGACATTATTCTCCAGGACAAGTTCCAACAGCAAACATATAGAATCAGGGTTGACATTATTATGTCTCATAAATTGATCTATGGCTCGTAGCCCATATTCATTAGGTATTACTGTGAAAAGACTGGTGATGTCCATAGTCACAAGTATAATTTCATTAAAGTTGCTCAGTTGGTGAGTCTTCACATATAGGTCTCTTAGAAAACTTCATGTGTGTTAAAAACAGTATGTACCATAGGTAGAATTATTTTCAATTAATTTTCTATAAATACAGACATTTCAGTGATCCAATCTCTATTAGCTACAATAGGACACAGTGGAGGGTCATGGTCATTTTTATGTTTTTTAGGTAGACCACTTATGCTTGGAATCACAGGGTGAGAAAGATAAAAAAACTCATAAAGTTCTTTGGTAATATACTCATCCATGAGTAACTCATATAGAGAATGCTGAAAGCAGTTTATTCTCCTATCAACTTCTCCCCTGTTCAATTTTTTATATGTACGTTCATATTCAAGCATTCTCTGCATCTTACTTTTATACCAATCCGCATCCATAACCACTATGCAAGCACCCTTGTTGGCTGGTTTGAAAACCAATTGATCCATTGACTAATTGTTTTAGTGCTTCCTTCTCTTTAGCATTAATATTGTAAAAACATCCTTTATGGTTATTATGTCTCCACATCTTTTCCACTTCATCCTCACATAATCTGGATAATAATTCAACAGTGGGATGGTTAATTGGTGTAAAACTACTAGGTTTTTTGTATTGAGACGCTCTATGAGCATTGTCTCCTCCAAAAATGCATTTCAGTGAAATATTCCTGCAAAAAAGCCTAATATCTGTCATAAATTCATTTAAGTCAGATGATAGAGCTGGAATAAAACTTAATCCTCGTTCCAACAAAGAAACTTGCTCAGGACTTAAAGTGTGAAATATTCACAACTAAAGGAGTGTCCTCAGCATTTATATGGTCAGTTTCTTGCGTTTGCGTTCCTGACTCTGTGTTCTTACATTCCTCTGAACAGTTTGTTTCACAAAAACCGGCAAAGGCCAATTTACCAGGGCATGAACAGCTCCATCTTTTGGTCTAGTGGCTGTGTTTAAGTTGTTTCCTGACTCATTTTTATGGCTGCTAGGGCCAGCAGTTGAAGCACTCGTACCTGCCTCAGCTAAATCAGCAGATGGAATATCTGTTGAGATAGTATCCATTCTAGCCGGGGTTAATGTAGGGTGCAGATTCATAACTAGATTTATTTGTTTACTCACAATAGTATTGTCTTGTTCTAGACAACGTCCACTTGGTTCATTCCTAGTATTCAAATCTCTATTAATAAAGGACTTTCTCAGTCCTCTATTACTAGTTTTATCCCTAGGCCATTCAAAGATATGGCCATTCTTAAAGTCCTGATAATCACAAGCTAATTTTTTAGTCTTTTGTTTTCTTAGTTTATTATCATATGCATTTAAGTTAACTTGCAACAATTCTAACTACTAACTTGCTTAAATGAGCATCTTGTAGAGACATACGTTCCAATTCAGAATGTTTAGTGCTAATAATGGTGGCTACATTCTCTTCCTCCAGCCGAAAAACATTTATCAATAGGCTCATATACTTCTGACTTGTTTCCAATTTTATCGCCTGCCATTTGGCAAGCAGGTGAGGATATACATTTGCATAACTAGATAAACATCTCACTTGCATTCCTCGTGGCACTATTTTATGATACATGCAGGCTTCCAAGTGGAAACGCTGCCATTGCAGTCTTTTAATTTTATATGCAGCACTTTCTACTTCTCGACAGATGCTAATAAAATCAGTTTCATCAGTAAGTGTTGCAGGAAAATTCGAATCTTCATTACTAAAGTTCAGTTGTATTAATTGATTCATTGGCTCACCTGTCAGGCCAGTTATAGTGCAATTCCTCATTTTCTCTTTGTTAGGCAATTGAGTATCAGCCATGTGCAGTACAAAAGGAAAAAAGTCCAAGAAGAAATAAAAACTCCTGTGTACTGCTGAAGGTGCTGCTAGAAAAAAAACAAAACTGAGTCTTTGGTACACCACCACGGCAGCCAAGAATAATATTACTTAAAACAATTTTATTTTCAAGATTAAATAAAAGTAAAAAAAAATATGAATCCAGTCCGATGAGTGGTTTCTGCTTTTCAGCCTTCTTCAGATCGTATAATTAGGACTGTTATCATTGAAATTTTTTAAATAAGCCACCAATCACTTTAGTTCTCATAGACGCCCTTGCTCTGTAACCAAACATACAATGTGACTGAGGCGTTCAACTTCCTTCATAGGGAGCCAATCATAATCCTGATGAAACTCTATCCAATCCAATCAGCAATTGACCAATGATTATTCATATGTGGATTCTGTTTTTTCCTTGATCAATTAGACAAATCAGGAACACCAGTCCTCTTCATTTACGATAGAGGGGATCACATCATTTGTTGTTCGGAATATTCAACTACCTTCTCAGGGAGCCAGTAACAATCTCAATATATCTCTACCCTATCCAATCAACAGTTGACCAATAAATATTCATATTCAAATTCAGTTCTCTTCCTTAACTAATCTACTGGATTAAGAGGGATATGGAGGCTCACATCTCCCCATACTGTGAAGGGATGCAGTTCCTGCAAAAATTATTTAAAGGCATAACACAAAATTTCCTTGATTTTTACGAAAGTACAGTTGTACAAATTCTTCTTTCCTGTAAAAGTAGAGGTTTGGTGGCATTTTGGGCTATCTGCCAAGGTAACCCAGTACTGGCCAGCTTTTAAAAGCTCAGACTTCCCTCCCTAGTTCTTCCTGTGATAGCTGATTGGCTAAGCATACCCTGAGAGGGAGGCCAACAGATGTGACATGAAGGGAGTATTCAGGATTTTTCATGTCCAAAAAGGGTAGGAAAGTACCAGAATCCAGAATCATCTATCAAGAGTAGATTTGTAGCCAATCACAATATCATATGAAAATCAAAGCCACCAATATCAACCACCACCATCACCACTACCGAATCAAAAGGTTGAAACCCACCTCAACTGTACACATTTTGGGGGTTGGCAGGTGGGTGTTGCCACTGAGAAATTGAAACATCAACTGTTACACTTACTTAAGTAGGACATATGCAACTATATTATGTTCATCATTCTCACTGCCACAGTGGCATTTAAGGTAGATTTCCAAAGCTTACCCTACCAGGGAGACAGAAGGGCAAGGATCCAGGAGACCCTGGAGAATGGTCCTAGCAAAGCCTGTTCTGGACTTTGAAAAGGAATCTAGTTTGTATTGGTTTGTGAAGGTATGAACAGAGGACCAGGTTGCTGCCTCTAGAATGCTTCTAGAGTCCACCCCTTTCCAATATGCCATTGTAATGATGTGAGGTAATGCCAGCTGTGCCACAGGGAGAAGGGCAGTGTATGCATAACATATGCCAGCAAAGCTAGCTGGAGTTTTGTAAACAATTATATGTCATTTGAATATCAAACTGATTTGTACAGATGCTTGTGTTAAAAATGTATTTGTAAAGTTGCCTATGTTAAAAATGTATCAAGTGTGGGTCCTGCTGGACTGAAAAGAAATATACATGTGAGACTATATTGTTGTAACTAATGAAATATATATATATTTAGTTTAACAGAGGATACTGGAAGGGAAGGGGGTGAGCTCAGTTCAGCTAACCTTAAGAAAATATCCTGAAATTAAATGACTTGGTTTAGACCATAAAGATTTTATATCACAGGTCTGAATGCAGCCAGAGACACAATGTCTGTGAAACACTGAGCTGGGATGCAGCTCTACTGTCCTTAGTGGTGAACTAGTTGCTACTCTGGGGTGCCAGAGAATGGCTCATTAGTTTCTGCAAGAAAGGTGGAAGTGTTGGATTTGTTTTACAGTTTTAAGATGCTGTGATAAACACTATCTAAACTTCAATGTTTACTGTGACACAGCAGTGTTAGATCCTGGTTCAGTTTCTAGTGAGGGGTATTGTGAGGACCACAGAGTCAGGTGACCAGATGTGATGTCATTCTTAGCCAGCACTAAACTTGTATTTGAATACTAGTGAGAGATGTGAGGGGTGCACTCTGTTGATGGACCTGACAAGGCGCTCATCCATCTTCATATTGTCTTGCTTTAGTAAGTAAGAAACAGTAATTCTCCAGTTAGTTAAACAAATACAATTAAATTAGCGTAATGTGTTTTCTGTATTTGGCTGAGCCTTTCCGTCTATGTTGTTTTTTGTCACATTTCCTGTGATTGAAACTCTGGTGTTTATTGTAAATAGTTGTTCAGTATTTTCATGTTTTCTTTATTTATTATTAAATATGTCTATACCTTTCATTGTGTCTGGTCTTTTAGAAAATATTTAACCTTTGAGTGTACTCATTTGGTGCACTGTGGCTCCACATTCTTGAAAGTCTTGCTGCCTGAGCGAACACTACCATTTGTATAAGCATTAATTTTAATATATGCAATTGGGTACCCTGTTAAGAGCCTTAAAGTAGCTAGCTTCAGGTGTTCTGGTGGCAAAAAATTCTACATTATAGTCTAGGAGAAGCTGGTAAGCTTTGTCAGACTTTCCCAGATGGGTGTTTGTGTGTGAAAATCAAACCTCAAAGAGAGTATGCGTGGCAGCTACTTCAAACAGGGAGACTGTCAGCACAGATTTCACAGAGAGGGTGGTGGAGGACTTGGCTTGGAACAACCAGCTAAGGACTCTGCTCTATAGTGGTCAGTGGGGAGTCTTATTTGGGGCCTAGACAGGAAGCCCAGCCCCAGGGCTGGTGTGCACATTCCCTGTGTGCTCTTAAGGGAAATTGTACTTGGTGCAGAGGTCTGCATCTGAATTTTTCTCACAGTGAACATCCCCCACTGAAATCAGTGGTGAGGATTGAGGCTGCTTGACCACTGACCCAGAGCAGGGACATCACATGTTGGTGAGCAGCAGCATGGATATTAACTGAACTTCTGTAGCTTGTAAGCAGTTGTCACTGAAGTCGGGTGTACTCTCAGTTGCCACAAGGTAAACATACAGAGTATAATTTTTCTCAACAGATTTATTTATTTTTTACTTTAGTTTAGTCAGGAAAAGCAGGCAAAGATGTCAGCAGAGGATTATGGCAAACAGATAGTGAATCAGTTGGCTAAGGTGTGCAAATCCAAAGGACTGGTCCATGCCAATCTAACCAAAGAAGAAATGATTTCAGCCTTCATCACAGCTGCAGCACAGACCAGCAACCAGGAAAACAACTAGTCTGAGGATGTGCAGCCCTCAGAAACAGGACAGTTCACCTTTTCCTCACAGGACTTAAAAATCCATCTGGCGTTAGAGACCTGAACTAGAGGCAAACTATGGAATTAAAATCAGCAGACAGATTGTGGCATTTGGAGGCTGAAGAAAATGAGAAGCAGCATCAACATGAGAGGGATATGCCGACTCTTTGACAGGGACATGGAGCTAATGGGGGATGAAATAACTGAACCCCAGAAGCAGCAAAGGTTGGTAAATTATTCCACAGTATATAGAAGGTGATGATTTTGATGGTTTTACTCATATATTTGAAAGAGTATGTAAACAGTATGATGTTGACCAGGGGCTCCAAGTATGGTTCCTGACCCCCTTACTCCATGGTAAAGCTGTAACAGATGTTCCTAAATTGTCTGATACTGATTGTTTAAATTATGACAAGGTTAAACAATGCTTATTGGAATGTTATAGGTTAATACCAGTAGCTTAAAGAAAACAATTTTCTGAGCATAGACATAGGGGAAATGAAAGGGTATGTGATAATATTGCTGAGCTAAGCACTTATTTTCATAGTTAGGTGACTGGGTGTCAGTTCACCACTTCTGAAGGGCTGGCAAACTTTATGATGAGGGAACAAGCCCTTAGCACTTTGCCTGAGGACATGATAATCTGGCTGGCAGACTGGAAGTGTAACTCTGCAGATGAGCTGGGGAGAAAAGGAGATCTCTACTTGGCAAGCAGGGTACCACTGCACAAGAAGCAGATAACTAGTGCTACACATGAATATAAGGGAACTCATGGTGGGCAGTCTAAACCACCCCAACAGAGTCAACCAGTAAAAAGAGAAACTAGTTTAGGTACATACCCAGGATCACGGTTTAGATATTTTAAATGTTACCAGAGGGGCCATGTAGCATACATATGTCACTGAAGCAAGGTGGGGAACAAAAGGTTAGGGAGCCAGCAAATGGGAATAACAGCATGCCAGTGGTACGTTGTCTGGAGACAACAGGGGTACCAAACCATCAGTGGAATCTGTATGCTATCTTAGGGGATGGAAATCAGGCCACTGTCAAGACAGACACAGAGAGAGAGAGAGAGACAGAGAGAGAGACAGCCTCCGACATAACCAGTGTGAAGCCTGCTGTGGTTAAACAGGAGCAGTACTTGCTTGGGCAGTCCACTCCAGTCAGAGCTTTAAGAGGGACCCCATTCCAAATACATTGGTCAGGGTTCACCTCGACTGGGAGGGTGGAAAAAGAAGCAAGCAAGTAGGTGTGTTTGAAAATATCCCTGCAGATGTCTTGAGCGGGAATGATTTTGATAATGCAGTACCTTGTGTGCATGTAGTTACATGCAGTCAGGCTTGAAGACAGGCATGTGGGTCTGGCAGTCTGAAGGAAACTCATACAGACCCCACACCTGAAGCCAGGGTTGGTGATTTGGCTATTTCAGGGAGGGAGCTACCCTGTAGCAGTAAGCCTGAAGATGAGCCACAACTGCTGATAGGTACTGATGTTCCCTTGCACACGGTGACTGCAAGGGCAGAGGTGAGTGGTAGTACCCAGGTTGGCAGTGGCCTCTGTCAGAGGATACCAGACCTCCTGTGGAAGGGGAGCTGGGAAGAGTCAAAACGGTAGAGCTGAGACAAGCTCAGCTCTCAGACCCTACATTAAGAGGCTTGAGGGAGGTAGCTACACAGGCACCTGATTCTCAAGGAAAAGGGGAGTCTGTATACTGGAACAAAGGGTTATTATATATAGAGAGTGGACCCCTGAGGGAGCACTAGACAGTGAGGTAATACAGCATTTGGTACTGCCCATAGCCTCCCATCTGGCACTTCCACCTAAAGCCCATGACATTCCTTTTGCAGGTCATATGGGCAATAAAGCATTCCAAGAGACATATTATGCAGAAATTTTACTGGCCTGGGATTGCAAGGGATGTAACAAGGTACTGCAGAACCTGTGAGCAGTGCCAAAAAGTAGGCAAGGCAGGAGACAAGGTCAAAGCTCCTTTGATGTCTCTGTCTGTGATTCAGGAGCCAATTCAGAAGGTAGCTATGGATACTGTGGGGCCTCTGAGTACCCCAAGTTCTACAGGGAAAAGATATATCCTAGTGGTAGTAGATTATGCTACTAGACACCCTGAAGTGGTGGATCTGTCCTCCATCAAGGCAGAGAAGGTGGCAAGTGCTTTGTTAGACATTTTCAGGAGGATAGGTTTCCCAACTGAAGAATACTGACTGGCAGAAATGCCAATTTCATGTCAAACTTGCTGGCTTGTCTGTGTAAAATTTCGAACAGAGGTAAAAAAAACAGTCTTTGAAAGGAATTTTGAAAGCTTTACATAAAGACGTACTGGACATTTCAAAGGTTTATGACAAAAGGGGGTTTCAGACTGGTGGCTATGACTGTAAATATTGTGTCAAAAACAAAGAGAAAAAACTATACATACAGCAAGCAAGGTAAATTTGGGTGGGGATATGGGTGTTGTAAAATACTGCGGACAACCAAAACATGTATGTGTGTGTGTGTGTGTGTGTGTGTGTGTGTGTGTGTGTGTGTGTGTGTGTGTGTGTATGTATGTGTGTTTCTGGAAAATAAGGACATCTGACAAGTAACTGTGACAAAAGAAAATATGTTATATTTGTGGAGAAATGGGAAATGATGCAAAAATGGGAAATTAAATGTTATAATGTAACATAATTGAACATTTATGTGTGCATTGTAAAAAATGAAAATATCAGTAAGGAAAAAGAAAATGAACAAGCAGAAATTTTAGAAGTAGTAGAAATAGAAGAAAAAATAGAGAAGAAAAAATAATACAGATGACATAGAAGAAAGTTCTGAAATAAGTGATGAAGAAGACAAACTGGGAGGTAGTAAAAGGAAAAAAAATTCTACTGGCAAAAGGGTAAAGAAAAAGAAAATTTAAAATGAGAAGTACAAAGGAAAAGTACAGTTGTGTACACTTACCATAAATGTAGATGTTCGAGTGTATTCACTGTTGCAGTCATCACATTTGGGTAATCTGCTGGCAGGTTGCCCTCAGTCGGCCTGAATAACAAAGTCTTGGGTCCTGCATCAGTTGTTGTCTTCTCTTCCATGACGTCAGGTCATCAGGGGTATAAAACATGCAGCCAATGCCATTTTATTCAGTATTTCTTGCTCCAGATGTCAGGTGCCCCCCAATGGGGAGCAAAAATATACATATATATACATATATAAATAAAACAGCAATATATATATGTAAATGCACTTATAGCAACATAAACTTTACCTTCATCTAAAAGCAAATACACCACAAAGGCTTTAGAATATGGTGAAGGAAAGAGAAGTCATAGAAAAAGGGGGATGGCGAGGGGGTAACCCAGACTGCAACAGTGAATACACTCGAACATCTACATTTATGGTAAGTGTACACAACTGTACTATGTTCTTCATGTTTCACTGTTGCAGTCATTACATTTGGGTAGAATCCCAAAGCTATGGATGGGAGGATGGCACTAACTGGCTTTAGCAGCGGCTATAAGGCCCTGCAGAACTGCAGTGGCAAAGTCTGCCCTGGATTTAGAGAAGAGAAGCAAATGATAATGCTTTGTGAAGGTATGAACAGAGCTTCAAGTAGCAGCTTCTAGAATGTCTTTGTGTGGAACTCCTCTGAGAAAGGCTGCTGAGGTAGAGGCAGCCCTGGTGGAATGTGGCCTGACTCCCTTGGACACAGGTTTACCTTGATGCAAGTAGAAGAAATAAATGCAGTGGCTTATCCACTTAGAAATAGTCTGCTTTGATATAGCCTTTCCCTCTGATCCTGAAGCAAATGCCACCAGTAGTTGTTCAGACTTTCTTAGAGATTTGGTCCTGTTTAAGTAGAATCTTGGTTGTCTTGTGTACATCCAATGAATGCAGAATTCGCTCCCCTTGTTCTGTGGATATGGGTAAAATGTTGGCAGGTGAATAGTTTGGTTAAGAGCCATACTGGATACCACCTTAGGCATAAAGGAAGGATTGGTCCTGAGGGACACCCTGTCTGGGTAAAATGTAATAAAAAGACTCCACAGCCATGAGGGCCTGTAGTTCTGAAACCATTCTTGCTGAAGTGATTGCCAAAAGGAAAGCTATTTTCCAAGATAAAAACTGTACATCCACAGTAGCTGCTGGTTCAAAAGGAGGCAGGGTGAGTTTTTCAAGCACAAAATTGAGGTCCCATGCAGGAGTTGGTGATCTTCTGGGAGGCCTTAAATTTTTGGCCCCTCTAAGATACTGCTTTAGCAGAGGATGAGAAAAGATGGGAGGCTCCGTGTTGTAATGAGCTGAGATGGCAGAGGCATGGATTTTTATTGAAAAAGATGGGCCCTTGTCAAGCATCTCAGTCAAGTATTGTAAAATCTGAGGGATATTTGGTTTTGCTGTGCCCGTTCATTGTGCTTGGTTCCAAGCACAGAATCTCTTCCATTTATCAGCATAGTACCAGGCCTTCTGGCTTCCAAAATGACATCCATCACAGATTTACTGAGAGGTGTTGTTTGAATAATTACATGATCAACCATGCTGCAAGGTTCAGAGTTTGGAGCTGAGTGTGCAGAATTTGATTGTTCTGCTGAGACAGTTGAGGTATTTGAGGCAAGTACGAAGGAGAGAGTTGAGACATATTCCTTAGAATTGGGTACCAGTGCTGGTGAGGGCAGTCCGGAGCAATTAGGATCATTTTTGTTTTTTCCTGTCTGACCTTTAGTAAGACCTTGGAGAGAAGAGGCAGAGGGGGAAAGGTGTAGATTGATAGCTTTTTCCAACTGAAGGATAGGGCATCCACTTTCCATGCTGGTCTGTGCAGAATTTGTCCAGCTGATAATTTTGGGTGGAGGCAAATAGGTCTATGTCTGGGCTCCCCCACTTCTGTGTTACCATGCTGAAGATTTGTGGATCCAGTTTTCACTCGTGCAGGTCCATAAGATTTCTGCTTAGGTCGTCTACCAGAGTATTTTGTTTTCCTAGCAGGAAATGAGCTTGAAGATGTACTCGGTAAGTCAAGGCTGTGTTCCACAATGCCATGGCTAGTCTGCAAAGGGGGTAGGAATGTGTACCCCCTGCTTGTTTATGTACCACATACCCGTGGTGTTGTCCGTCTTTATCAGTAGTTGTCCTGGATGAAGTAAGTCCTTGAAGGCTGTCAGGGCATTCTGAACAGCTAGCATCTCTTTCTGGTTGATATGCAGATGCATTTGTTTTGGGCTCCATATGCCCTGAATGCATCTCCCAGGCAGGTTGGCCCCCCAAGCATAGTCTGATGCATCTGTAGTTAGGGTTTGGGTGGCAGGGGATAGAGTGAATGACAGTCCCTTGTTTTGGTGACATGTCTCTGCCCACCAAAGATACTCCTGTTGTAGGCAAGGAATGAGAGGAATCATTTTTTCCAAACTGTGACAATGTTGACTCCATAAACTTTTTAGGTACCACTGAAGTTTCCTCATATGCAGTCTTGCATATGGAATTGGTAGAATGCAGGATGCCATGAACCCCTACGCCTGCAGAATTTATCTTGCAGATAACTGGGTTTTTGTTGCCATCTGTTTGAAGTATATAGTCAGTTGCCTTTGTTTGTCTGGCTTAAGGTAAGCTATCTGGGCAGTTGTATTCAAGCTTGCAGCCAGGAATGTAATTTTTTTGAGAGGGTACCAGTTGTGATTTCTATTCATTTATTGTGTACTCTAGCCATGTTATAAGCCTTTTTACAAACGCCAGATGCTGAATTTGAATGTCCTTGTTCTCTGCTTGAATGAGACAGTCATCCAGGTAAGGATATATTTGTATGCTTCTTTGTCTGCAGAATGCAATTACTGGTGCCAGGCACTTTGTAAAGACCCTGGGCACAGTAGATAAGCCAAAGGGCAGTGCAGAGAATTGGTAATGCATAAAACCTGCCTTGAAGTGGAGGTATCTTCTGCACAATTCCCTTATTGGGATATGCAGGTATGCCTCTTTTAAGTCTAGAGTCACTAACCAAGCGTTCCTGCCCAGCATAGGTAGTAGCTGTTGTAAAGTCAGCATTTTGAACTTTGGAATGTCCAGGAATGTGTGCAAAATCGATAAGTCCAGTATTGGATGCCAGGCACTGTCTTTTCTGAGCACCAGGAACAGTCTTGAATAAAAACCTTGTCCTTTTTCCTGTTCTGGTACTGACTGAATAGCCCCCATATCCATGAGGGACGTTACTTGTTTCTGAGCCTCTGCCCATTGATTTTGTGGCAGATCTGGCCAACCATTTGTAATTGGCAAAGTATGGAAATGAAATCTGTACCCCTGGGATATTATGTTTAATACCCACTTGTCCTGGGTAATTAACTGCCAATTTTGAGCATGAAGTGCTAATTCCCCCCCTAAGGGGGCTGCCAAAAGATAAGTGCTTGGTGAAGGTAGAGGGAAGTCATTGAGGCTGCTTACTGTAGGGTTGTGCTTTGTTTCCTCCAGATTTGGAGGTGGAGGCACCCCATTGCTTTGACTTGTAAGAACCCTGTGACTGGTATCTAGAGCCTTTTGAGCGCCTGGATTTGCCTTGAGAGACTCTGTTGGACACAGGAAAGGACAAATTTTTAGTAGGCCATTGCCTACTGAATCTGGGTAGCCGCACTTGTAACAAATCTTTTACAGTTTGTATAGATTTAGCTTTGTCTTCCATTTTCTTTAAAACCTCTTCTGCCTTATTACCAAGCAGAGTATCATGCTGTAAAGGGGCATCCAACAATTTAGCTTTAACATGATCAGGCAGATTTTGCTCCTTGAGCCAGGCATGCCTTCTAATCACAGATCCAGTAACTGCTGCCCTGAAAGAGGCCTCCAAAGAATCAAAACCACATTGCAAAGTATGCTTTCCAACCTGTTCTGCTGCATGCAATAATTCCTGTAATTCTTTATTTTCCACACAATCAGAAATCAACATAATTTTTTGTTTCAATAAGCCCATAACATGCTGTTGATATTTAAGCATATGAAATTGGCAGTTTAAGGCCCTAATTGCCAAGGCTGCAGACATATAAACCTTCTTTCCATATCTATCCAGTGCCCTGGAGTCTCTATCACAGGGGGTAGGATTTTTGGCTGTAGAGGCCTTTACACCTTTGGGACCCTGTGAGATAGTTTCAGGATCAGCAGCAGGATTTTTGAATAGAAATTTGCGGGAGTCAGGAACCCTGTAATATCTGTCTGGCTTACTAGGAGCCATTGGTAGGGTATCAGGAGCCATGCTTGATTCTGAAAACACATCATCAACAATCTCTAATACAGGAGGTATAGCCAAAGGCCTATGCTGAGGAAGAAGAAGAAGGAAATCCCTAAGCCTCTTTTTAGAATCAGAGAAATCCTGACTCTCCCAATGAAAATGTTCCCTTACAAGTATGCAAGGTTTCTCCAAAAGAATAATCCTCAGGAGGAGATGCAGATGGGGTGGATTCTTCTGCATCTGAATCCTCATAGGGTGGTATAGAAAATTCCTGATCAGAAGAGGAATCAGAAGAAATAGAAACCAGATCTGAAGATTGATAATCAGTGTCTTGCCTAGGCCTCTTAGCAGGGGGCAGGGGGTTGGCAACCCCTGATTAAGGTAATTAAGTCCTCAGCCATTTTGATTATCTGTTTTTTAGGCATAGGGGCCTGAGCACGTGGCTCATGCATCAGTTTTTTAGACTTAGAAGATGTTTTTGATCTTGTTTTTGAAGCGGCGTCGATTTTATATAAAAATGTTGAGGCCTGAAAATACCCTCAGAAGCCAGTGCCTGCTCAGCGGCTCCAGACCCATCCAAGGAAGAGACATCCATGGGTTCAATACTCTGAGAATCGCGCGGCATACCGGACTCTGCATGGGTCTCGGTAGAGGCCTGCGACTCAAAAGTAGTGGGTATCAGGGGCTGCGAAAGAGCCTCACTGAGTACCGGTGAACCGGCGACTGGCTTAGGAGAAGCTTCGTCGTCGGTTTTGGACCTCGAAAGTCTGTCTCTGTGTTTTTCCTTGCGTTTTTTGTGAACTCCGGTAGTCGGATTGCTAACCAACGACATTTCAGGGTAATTAAATCTGGATCCAAAATATTTTTAAGCAAAAATATACCGACGCTTAATAGTGTGTTGGTTAAATCTAGCACAAAACCGACAGCAAGGCACATTATGATCTGGGCCTAGGCAAGGAATACAGTACAAATGAAAATCCTTATGAGGTATTTGCTTCCCACAAGTAATGCAATTATTAACTTTTACTGACATCAGTAAGGAGCAAGAAAAAGTTTCCCCAACGGGGTACTTAGCTTTAGTTGAAGACTTCGGTTCTGAAACTTGAATGCAAACATTTCAGGAGTCGGCCGACCAGCACTTGTGAACTGCTTCTGCTTTGGGCACCATACGGCAAGAAAGACTGAATAAAATGGCGTCAGCTGCATGTTTTATACCCCTGACGACCTGACATCATGGAAGAGGAGACAGCAACCGACGCAGGACCCAAGACTTTGTTATTTAGGCCGACTGAGGGCAACCTGCCAGCCGATTACCCAAATGTAATGACTGCAACAGTGAAACACGAAGAACATAAAAAAAAATGAAACAGATAAAAAGAAAACATACAGCTAAAGATTGGGGCTTGGTATAAAGACTAAGGTGTTTGATTCACAGACAAAAGGTACAGTGTTTGATTCTCATCTTTCAGAAATAAACTGATTACTCTTAAAAAAAGAAGTTATGTACTTACCATAACATTTCATCTGTGTTGTCAATCTTCATTTATTCTTGACATGTGGTTCGGTTCCAAGCATCTGAACAGACTCAGCTGTTATTACAACGCATGAGAACCAAAAACTCTCGCGCTTAAGCCCTATCCAGAATATTCCTCTCCAATTTACCTCACATTGAGTTTGCAGATAAACATGCCAGAACATAATCCTAACAGTACTTTAGTGGATACCACACCTAGTGTACATATGTAAAAATGTATAACTAGGACCAGATTTCATTCCACCAGGAGGTCTGATTGGAAGGGGAATGGAGGGTGGGGAGTCAAGGATAAATGAAGATCAACAACACTGATGGAATATTATGGTAAGTACATAACTTCTTTATCTGATATTGTCAATTATCATTTATTCCTTGACATATGGGGCAGTCTCCAGCTATCTTATATCTTGGGAGGACTCGCGGAAGGATGTTTCTGAGCACCACAGAGCCAAAGGATGCTCTTCCCCTAGAGACCAAATATTTTTTGTAATGAGTAATAAAGGTATGTGGGGAAGCCCATGTTACAGCCACACAATTATCATCCAAGGAAGAGTGTTAAAATGAAAAACTGCTGAAGTAGCTATGGCTCTAGTAGAGTGTGCCCTGACAGGCCCAGGCAATTCAAGTTTCCTCTTGTCGTACATGAAGGATATACAATCTTTTAGCCATCTACATAAGATAACCTACTCCTCAACCCCAAGAAAACCAAATTGTTACTGTTCTCACCTACCCGTAAATCTACCCCATCTAAACTTCTCTATTACTTCCACTGACAACACTCTGATTTCTCCTGATTCTTCTACAAAACTACTAGGGATAACTATTGACAACAATCTCAATTTTGATTCTCATATCAACAACACAATAAAAATAGTTAACAAAAAGATTGGATCCCTTTATAGAATCAAACCCTTCCTTACACCTGAAGCTAGGACCACCTTAGCCAGATCTCACCTTATCTCTACCCTTCTATATGCTTCCCCTATTTATACTAATCTCTCTATAAATAACCTCAATAAACTTGCTACATCTTACCATAATATTGCTCAATTTGCTACAGGATCTATGTTCAGAACGTAAAACAACTAGGTTGGCTTGAACTTCCTAACAAGCTCATTTATCAACAGCTCTTAATAACTCACAAAATTCTATATCAACCATCTAAAACACCAATACTCTCTAACCTCATTACTCCATATAATAACCTGAAACACCTACGTTTTTCAAACTACTGGTAATATCACCAAACCCAATAACTCTGCAGGTGACTGCCTTTTTTTCCAACTCTGTTGGAAAAATGTGGAACAAACTACCACCCGATATCTCATCTTTGTCCACTCTTCCACTCTTTAAAAGACAACTGAAAATGCATCTCAATAAATGCTGGCTCTGTTTCTGTACCAACCCAGATTAACCTTCCTTCTTCCTTTCCTCTACCTTAATTCTTTCCTTCACTTTTCCCTGTATCCTTGATAGCTCCCCCCTTACATAACATCTTTGTAGATATATGTTATCTCATATATACTGTATGACCATTGTAAAAAAAAAAAAAATATTTTACCATATTTGTGAGACAATTTATTATTTACTCTATGTTTTGATATTATCAAATTTGTGTATTGCAAGTATTTACTCATTTTGCTTATGAATGTTATCTTGTTATGGCTATTTCTGTTTGCATGTGTATTGCATGTACTAACTCACTTTGTTTATGAATTTCATCTTGTTATGGCTATTTCTGTTTAAACTTGTAATAACCATTGGAGCTTTTCTCCCTGGGCCTCCACTGAAAATGGACATATATCCACAGCTGGACTAGCCCGGTCAACAAATGTAAAATAAATAAAATAAATAAATAACTTTGCATACTGGTTTAGCCATTCTGGTATTCGAAAAGGAAATGAACAGCTTGTCACATTTCCTAATTTATTTTGTTCTATAAAGATAAAATCACAATTGTCTATGGACGCCCAATAAATGTAGAGTATTCACCTTTGTTTGAAAAATTGGGAAAAAAGACTGGTAAATTGACTGATTTGTTTCTGACACAACCTTTGGTAGAAAAGAAGGGTTTATTCTCAAGGAAACTCTGTCTTTGTGAAATATCAAATATGGTGGTTTACAAGTTAAGGCTTCCCTTTATGAAATTCTTCTGACAGAAGTAATCACTACCAGAAAAATAGTTTTCCAAGATAAACATTTTAGGTCGCAGCTGGCAGAAGGCTCAAAGGGTGAATCTACTACTGTCTGTAACACTAAGGTAAGATCCCAATGCACAAATGGATTTTTATATGGATGCTTTAACAACAAAGTCCCTTTTAAAAATGCATTGCACAGTTTGAGAACTTAAGGAATAATTTTTGAGCCCATTATGAAAATTTGAAATAGCCACTAGCTGAACCCTAACCGTAGAGGCGGAGGCTCTTTCTTCAAAGAGTAAAGGTAAAAATTCTAAAATCTTATCGATAATAGCGGGAAAAGGATCAATGTTATTATCACAAGTCCAGTAGGAAATCCTCTTTAATTTACTGTTGTAGAGCTTCCTAGTGGGGGTTTGTGTGATGCCAAAATAATCTTACAAACTGGGAAAGACAGAGAATTATGCCTGGCAATTAATGGAACTGGAGAAGCCAACCCATTAGCCTGAATGTGTGGGTAAACTAATCCCTCTGGATGGGATCGGAGACCTGGATCTGGGTCCAGAGTTGATGGTCACTGAATCAGATAAGGCCAAAGAAAAGGAAACCAAATCTGTCGAGCCCAGAAGGGTGCAATGAGGATTACTTTGCTCTTCAACCCGACTGCTTTCTTTAGGAAGTGAGAGATTTTAGGAATGGGGAAATGCATACAGAAGTACGGAGGGCCAATCGTGCAGGAGAGCATCTCTTGGAGACTCCCCCAGAGGGGAAACCAAAGCAAAGTAGCTGCTGCTCTTGTTGTTCAGGGGCACAGTAAATAGGTCACAGCAAGGCTGGTCCCAGTGAAGAAAAATTTTCCTCTCCACTTTGGGATTGAGAGACCACTCATGAGGCAAGAGAATGCATCTTTGCAGGCTGACCTCTATCACATTGGAATTCCCCAGAATATGCATTGCTATAAAGAGGTTGGAAGAGACTGCCCACTGCCAGACTAACAGCTTCTGAACAAAGGGGGTACAACTTGGTTCCTCCCTGCTTGTTGATGTACCAAACTACTGACATTGTCCATCTGAATCGCAATCATTCCTGAGGGAACAGCAGTGTTTGAAATGCCTGCAATGCTAAAAGCACTACCCTCAGCTCCAGAACACTAACGTGCAAGTTAGCCTCTACAGGGGACCAAGTGCCCTGGATGGTCCTGCCCAGTTAATGCCCCCCCCATCTGGTAAGCATCCATGGTCATGATAGCTTGTGATTGAGAAGGAACACCGGGATGGCCCAAGAGAATTTCATCTGACTGAATCCACCAAGCTAGATCTTTTTTGCAATGACTGGTAATCAAAATCTGATCTGACATTGGCTGATACAGAATGGACCACTGAGATGCTAGAAGCTACTGATGAATTCTCATGTGAAATTTCTCTACAGAAACTAATGTAATGGCCACTGCCATTGAATCTAAAGCCTGCAAGACTAGTCATGCAACTACTCTCTTATTTCTATCTTTTTTTACTTGGGCCTTGATCTTTTGCAGTCTTGGAAGAGGAAAGGAAGCTATGCATGTACTGCTATTCAGCACCACTCCTATGAACTTTAACATTTGTGTTGAAGTCAGTTGTGATTTTTTTATAATTTACAGTAATCCCCAGGTTGGCGTAGGTCTGGAGGATGTAGTCTCTTGCTTGTTCTAGTAGATGCCTGGCAGAAGTGGTAATGAGCCAGTCGTCTACGTATGGAAACACCTAGAATTCTTGCAGTCTCAAGTGAGCTGCTACTACTGCCATGCATTTGAACACTCTGGGGGCAGTGGTGAAGCCAAAGGGCAGAGCTCTAAACTGATAATGACTGGCTCCCACCAGAAGCAGAGAAATCTCCTAGAGCACTTGTCCATTTTTATGTGGTAATACACATCTTGGAGGACTATCAAGCATATCCAATCATCTTTCCTTAGAAACAGAAGAATAGTCTGAGCCATGGCCATCCAGAATTTTGTTTGTCAAACGGACTTGTTCAAGACATTTAGGTCCAAAATTGGTCTCCAATCCCCTGTCTTCTTTGGCACTAAAAAGAATCTTGAGTAAATTCTGGATTCTAACTGGTCTGGTGGGATCTCTTGGATGACTTTTTTTTTAAAGCAATATTTGAATTTCTAGTACTGCTGGTTCCTTCTGAATGGGTGGAACATCAGGGATTCTGCTGAAATTCTTTGGAAGAGAAAGAAAGGGTATGTTGTATCCTCTGGTTATAATCCTTTGCACCCAAACATAGAATTTGAAGCCAGGTGTGCTGGTGCAAGGATAGACACCCCCAACTGGACACCCCCAACTGCTTCTAGAGGAAAGCAACTGGGCCTCCTTTCAGGAGCATTAGTAGGGTTTGCCAGGAAAGGAGTCCATGGAGCCCTGATTTTGCAGGTCACCTCTGCTGCGTGGACAGCATCTTCCATTAAAGCTCCCCCCTCTTCCCCTAGGAGATCCACTGCCATGCATGTCCTGAAAAGGACCTTGGGACTTTCTGAACCACATTTTCTCACTCTTCTGGTTATTGGAGAAAGACCGTTGAGGAGTAGAAAAATGTACACCCACTGCAGAAAGGGTCTTTACATGTTTATCATGCCTGGACACAGTTTGTTGACTTTTAGGGCCAAAAAGGGCTGATTCGTCAAAGGGTGCATTGACAAATGAAAACTTGAATGGCTCCAAAAATTCACAAAAGCACATCCACGTGTGTCTCCTAATGGCTATACGTGATCCTGCTGCTGTAGTTGTCCCTTTGGCTGCATGTGCAATAAACCTCAAGAACGAATTTGAAATGGACTCTAGAGTGGCCAGCTAAGACGCAACCCTATCTTGGACCTCATCAGATATGGCTCCTGATAGGGTATCTGATAGCTCTTTAATTAGAGCCCTCTGAAGTCTGGTGAAGTGTGCAATAAAGTTCAAAGACCAAAATGCAAAGGTCGGTGAAGCATAAACCTGCTTTCCAAACATATCCATCACACGAGACTCTCTGTTGGGAGGAAGGATAGTGGAACTTTCTTTGACAGTTCCTTTTTTGTGGCTACAGCTACCATCATGGCATCTACTGGTAATCCCTTTGTCCAAAACTGATGGTCCTCTGGTGTAGACTGAATTTTGTCTGGCCCCTTGGGGATAGGTTCTATGGCATCAGGAGCCTTCCACACCTGCTTCTAGATCAACTTAATGGGGCCGTCACCCTGCAGAGCAACCCAAGAGGTAGAGGGTTGAGCACGGAAGGCATGCAGGTACATTGATTCCTCCAAAGAGGGTTTTTGGGACATCCAGCCACCCCTCTGTTTAACAATCGCAGGGATGTCTCCTATGGCAATATCTTCCAGAGGCGACCATGGAGTACCCTCCTCCTGATCAAAATCAGTGATTTCGGTGATGGATTCCTCCAGGGAATCTACATGTTTCCTCTTATACTTCCTCTTCTGAGGAACCTCAGGGGTGATCTGGGCAGGTATCAGAAGAGAACAATACCTGAATACGTGTCCCCTGTGGCTTTGCCGCTTGCTGTTCAGGAGTTGAGACTGGAGGAAGGATCATGAAACTGCTTCAACAGGGAAGGAACCAACTGAATGCGCACTGTGAACAAGGTCCTCAACATAGCATGGAAGGGTGGCCCCCCAAAAGAGGGAAGGGAGCACAGAACCGAGAAGGACTGCCTCAGAACTGTGGTCATTCCCCACTCTAAAGAAGCCACTCCCAAAGCTGAAGCCAGAGTACAACTAACGTGTCCCAAAGCTCCAGGATGCAGACATGGCTCCGACAAAAACAGCTGAGTCGCACCCCTAGGAGCTGACAGTGTAGCCACGACCGTGAGAGTTGTCTGGATCTGAAAAAGCCAAAGAACTCAGGGTAGACATTGGTACTGGAGATGCAGATCTTGTCAGAACCAAAAAAGTTGGCGGTGAGAAACTCGGAGCTGGAATCTCCAAGGCCTCAGAGGACGTTAGAGGAGGAAGAGTAGGAGGGGTCATAGAAGTGGGGATCCAGCAGCCAAAGGTGCCAGAACTGAGGCTGCACCTGCAAGTCTCGCTGCAAGGAGCTGATCCACCAATCTCAACATGTATATTTCTGCAAGGCTCCTAGTGGAATGAAATGACAGGGTAGAGGGTGATTTTGATCTTTCGAAAGCTGGGCTGGGCAACTGTCCAGCAGAGGGATCTATGGATGGGGAATATCTGGCCCTAGGTCTATCCAAGAAAGAAAATTCAGGACATTCCACTGGATCTGAAGATATCGGTGCCACAATAGAAGGTGCTGAGGCTTTCGGCTCTATAGGCTGGTCTACTATTTGCACTGATAATTTCATCACCAGTGGAGAAGTTAATTTAGGTGCTGAAATCTGCACCAAAGAAGCCTTTGAAGGAAATGTAATTTCTGTAGAGACGTAAGGAACTGAAGTTCTCAGTTTCTTTGTCTTCAGTGTATAAAGAGAAGCTGTCACTGACTGATTCCTCTTTTTTGGTTTGTCTAATTTGGAGGATGAAGAGGAAGTGGAAGAAAAGATTAGTTGTGCAAATCTTACCATAACCATAGATGCCCTTCTCTTCCATTTTGCAGTATTCTCACATGTAGGATCCTCCTCCTCAGGTGACCCAAACGTCCGGTTCATATACAAAAGCTTAGCCTGGCTGCTGTAAGGTGCGTGGGATGTCATACGCTGAGACCATAAACCATGGGCCATAAATGTGACGTCCACATACAGACTTCAGAACTGAATGCCCAGTCAGACAATAGTCTAAGGGCAGCTGAAAAGATCCCATCTAGAAATAGAAAAGGTCCTGTAGGAGGTAGGGGGCAGGAAAAGGAATACTGCAACATGAAAGAAAAGGACATCTATGGTTATGGTAAGATTTTACACAACTAACCTATGTCCTTCTATTCTCGTGTTTCAGTATTCTCACATCTGGGAGAGTACCAAAGCTCAGCCAGATAAATGGGTGGATGAAGAGGTAGCAGTCTCCAAGAATCCATGGAGGATGGCTTTTGCAAATCCTGCCCTATCTCTGGAGATGTTATCTAATGTATAGTGTCTAGTGAAAGTATGGACAGAGGACCATGTAGCTGCGTCTAGGATGGTGGCTGTATCAAGGCCTTTCATGAAGGCCCTTGAGGAGGCCACGGCTTTGGTAAAGTGGGCTCTCACAGTGTGGGGTAACTCTTTCCCATGGTAAGAGTAGCAGAAGGATATAAGCTTGGAGATTCAGGAAGATATGGTCTGTTTGGAAAAATCTTTCACCAGAGCCCTGGGATGAAAGGACACAATGAGCTGGTTGGACTGCCTGATGTCTTTAGTCTTATCCAGACAGAACCACAGTTGCCTGTGAACATCTATGGAATGGAGCATTCCTTCACTGTCATTCTGTGTTGAAGGCAAGAAGGTGGGTAAATTGATAGATTGGTTAAGTGACAGATCATTGACCATTTTGAGCATGAAGGAAGGGTTAGTGCAAAGAGAGACCCTATCCTTATGAAAAATGAGGTAAGGTGGAGAAGCCATGAGTGCTTTTAGCTCTGAGACTCTTCCAGCTGAAATAAGGGCTACAAGCAAAACAGTTTTCCAGGTACACATCTTTAATGTGGCAGAAGCTGCTGGTGCATAGGTGGTAGTAGTAAGTTTCTCCAGAACAAAATTTAAGTCCCAAGGAGGACGAATGGGTTTCCTCGATGGCCAGATGTGCAGGACCACCCTGAGAAACAGCTTCACTTGTAATCTGGAAAACAGGGGTGGATCGAGAGGTAAACAGGTTGAAGTGGCAGACAAATCTACTTCCACTGAAGAATATGAAAGTTTTTACATTAGCAACTCACACAGGTAACCCAAATACTAGAGGTATATCCACCTGAAAGGGGTCTAGTTACCTTTGAAGACACCAGGTAGAGAACCTTTTCCACTTTGATAAATAGGATCTCCTAGTAGTAGGTTTCCTGTTTTCCTGCAGGACAGATAGCACACCCCCTGAGTAAAGGTGTCTGAAAGGGATCAGAAGTTCATCACCCACAGGGTAAGACTGAAGGTATGCAGGTGTAGGTGGATGAGAGATCCCCCTTCTGTTGTGTGATGAGGTCCATCTTGTGAGGCAACTCGTGCTGATTGTCCTTGACTAATGATAAAAGAAGGGGGAACCAGTGCTGCCTTGGCCTATAGGGGTCACCAGCAAGATTTTTGGCTTATCCCTCTGAATTATCAGCAGGACTCTCTGTATTAGAGGGAAAGGGTGGAATGCAAACAGGAACATCCCCTTCCAGGAAAAGTACAGTTTTGTACCTACCATAAATGTAGATGTTCGAGTGCTCATACAGCTGCAGTCATAACAGATGGGTTATCCTGCCGTCAGGCAGGTCCCCGGTCGGCCAAATTCCAAAGTCTAGGTCCGGCGTCGGTTGTCGTTGCTTCCTCCCTGACGTCAGTGCGGCAGGGGTATAAGAGGCAGCCGACGCCATTTTCTTCAGTTTTTCTTGCCCCAGATGTCAGGTGCCCCCAGAAGGAAGGCAAACATAATGTTATGCAAAGATGCAATGTTGATAAATCAAAAACAGTAGTTGCAAGCAAATACACCATAAAAGAATATCCCAAAAAGGTTGTATGAAAAGTGTTTGTCATAAGGCCTGTCCTAAGAGGGGATGGAGGGAGGGAAACCTGGACTGCAGCTGTATGAGCACTCGAACATCTACATTTATGGTAGGTACAAAACTGTACTACATTCATCGTGCATACAGCTGCAGTCATAACAGATGGGTAGAATCCCAAAGCTAAGTAAGGGTGGTAGGCACTAAGTGGAACTAGGAGGGGCTAGGATGCCCTGCAGGACTGCTGTGGCAAAGCCCGCTCTAGATTTTGAGTATAGTGGGAGGTGATAGTGCCTGGAGAAAGTGTACACTGAACTCCAGGTGGCTGCTTCCAAAATGTCCTTGGTAGGGACCCCCCTGAGGAAGGCTGCAGAGGTAGCTGTGGCTCTGGTGGAGTGGAATCTGATGCATGCAGGCACAGTTTTTCCATGGAATGAGTAACAAAAACGTATGCAGTGGGCTATCCATTTTGAAATTGTCTGTTTGGAAATAGCCTTTCCCTGAGCACCTACAGCATAGGACACAAAGAGTTGCTCAGATTTCCTGAATGGCTTTGTTCTGTCCAAGTAGTAACAAAGTTATCTGTGAATGTCCAAGGAATGTAGTAGTCTTTCCCCTTTGTTTTGTGGATTAGGATAAAAGGTAGGTAAGTGGATAGTCTGATTCAAAGCTACACTGGATACTACCTTTGGCATAAAGGTAGGATTGGTTCATAAGGAAACTCTGTCCTGATGGAAAATGATGAATGGTTAAACAACCATGAGGGCCTGTAGCTCCGAAACCCTGCGTGCTGAGGTGATAGCCAGAAGAAAGGCTGTTTTCCATGACAAGTACTGTAACTCTGTTGAAGAAGCTGGCTCGAAGGGAGAAAGGGTCAGCTTTTCCAATACGTAGTTGAGGTCCCAAGCAGGGACTGGTGGTTTCCTTGGGGGTTTTAAATTCTTTGCTCCTCTGAGGAACTGCCTTAAGAGAGGGTGAGAGAATAATGGAGGATCTGTGTTGTATTGTGCAGAAATGGCTGAAGCGTGGATCTTGATGGAGGAGAAGGAAAGTCCATTGTTTAACATCTCAGCTAGGTACTGTAAAATTTGAGGTATACTTATTACCCAAGGATTCTGTCCCTTTTCTTGATTCCAGGCACAAAATCGTTTCCATTTGGCGGAGTAAGCCTTTCTAGTAGAAGGTCTTCTGGCCTCCAAGATGACATCCTGCACATCCTTGGAGAGGAGAAACTGTTGGGAAATCAAGGAATTCTCCATGCAGCTAGATTTAGAGTTTTGAGATGGCTGTGAAGGGTTTTGTAGTTGTGCTGGGACAACAAAAGAGGGACTAGAGGTAGGATCCATGGTGGGGAATGTGTCAGGCTCCTCAGGAGCGGGTACCAGTGTTGTCTTGGCCAGTCTGGAGTGATGAGAATCATTTTCGTCCTCTCTGCTCTGGCTTTTAATAGAACTTTGGGCAGCAGAGGAAGAGGCGGGAAGGCATAGACTGTCAATGTTGCCCAATTGAAGGAAAGTGCGTCCACTTTCCAAGCCTGTGGATGATAGGTCCTTGAACAAAATGTTTTCAAATGGCAATTTATGTGGGTAGCAAAGAGATCTATGTCTGGCTGTCCCCATGCCGGAGTTATCTTTGTGAAAACTTGAGGATGCAACTTCCATTCATGTGGATCTGTCATATTTCTGCTTAGGTTGTCTGCCAGTGTGTTTTCCTTCCCAGGCAGGAATTGTGCCTGCAGTTGAATTTGCAATTCCAGTGCTGTGTTCCATAGGGTCATGGCTTGCCTGCACAGGGGGTATGAATGAGTTCCCCCCTGTTTGTTTATGTACCACATCACTGTGGTGTTGTCTGTCCTTATCAATAGCTGGCCTGGATGCAGTAGGTCTTTGAAGGTCATAATAGCCTTTTGCACGGCTAGCATCTCCTTTTGGCTGATGTGAAGGTGCTTCTCTTTTCGGGTCCATTTTACCTGAATGCACTGATCTGTCATGTGTGCTCCCCAGGCGTAGTCTGAGGCATCTGTTGTGATGATTTGAGTTGCTTGAGGTACACAGAAAGGAAGACCTGTGTTTCTTTGGCAAGCTTGAGTCCACCACAAAAATTCCTTTTGAAGGCATGGAATGAGTGGGATAATTGTTTCCAAGCTGTGGCTGTGTTGAGGATGCAAGATGCCATGAATCCCAGAGCCTGCAGGATTTTCCTTGCAGTTAGCCTGGTGTAAGTTGCCATTTTTCTGAAGTATTGAGACAGTTGCCCTTGCTTGTCTGGCGTGAGGTAGGCCATCTGGGAGGTTGTATCCAAGCTGGCACCCAGGAAAATTATTTGTTGAGAGGGTATTAGTTTTGATTTCTTCTTGTTGACTGTGTATCCCAGGAAGTTCAACAGTTTTATTACAAGTGCCAGGTGCTGCAGTAGTATGTCCTTGCTGTCCACTTGGATCAGGCAGTCATCCAGATATGGGTAGATTTGTATCCCTTGTAGTCTGCAGAAGGCTATTACTGATGCCAGGCATTTCGTAAACACTCTGGGCGCAGTAGATAAGCCGAAGGGCAATGCAGAGAATTGGTAATGGGTTGAACCTGCAAGAAATCTGAGGTATCTTCTGCAATCTTTTCTGATAGGGACATGCAGGTATGCCTCCTTGAGGTCCAATGTTACCAGCCAAGACTCCTTGCCCAGCATGAGATGAAGCTGCTGTAATGTGAGCATCTTGAATTTTGGCACCTGTAGATATGTGTTTAGGATGGATAGGTCTAAGATAGGTCTCCAATCTTTGTCTTTCCTCGGTACCAGGAATAGACTGGAATAAAACCCTTGACCTTGTTCTTTTGCAGGTACCTCTTGAATTGCTTTCATGTCCATGAGAGCTGAAACTTGTTTTTGTGCCTCTGCCCTTTGATTTTGTGGCAGGTTTGGCATGCCTCTCATTTTTGGAAGGGTGTGAAAGTGGAACCTGTAGCCTCTGTCTATAATGTCCAAAATCCATTTGTCTTTTGTAACAATATGCCAATTTTTTGAGAATAATGTCAGTTTTCCGCCCAAAGGTGCTGCCATTAAAGCTTTGCTTGGCAGGTGTAGGGGGAAGTCATTGTGTCTGTTTTCTAAAAGACTGTGATCTATCTTCTCCACTGCTTGGGGTTGGTGCTTGCCACTGTCTGGCTCTGAAAGATCCTTGAGGTTGCCCTCTGCCCCTTGGGCGCCTGTATCTGCCCCTTTGAGGTCTGTCCGTGGCTGGAAAGGACCAATTTTTTGAAGGCCAGTTTCTGCTGAAACGTGGAGGCTGTACCTGCAGGAAATCTTTCACTGTTTGCATTGATTTCGCTTTTTCCTCCATTTTCTTTAGCACCTCCTCAGCTTTAACACCAAACAATACATCTTTTTTGAAGAGGTGCATCTAATAATTTAGCTTTGACATGATCTGGTAAGGTTTGCTCTTTGAGCCAAGCATGCCTACGTATAACAGACCCGTAACAGCAGCTCTACATGAGGCCTCTAAAGCATCAAAACCACACTGCAAGGTATGTTTACCCACTTGCTCTGCACCATGCAACAAATCCTGCAACTCTTTTAAATCTGGTTGTGTCATCTTGCTTTTCAGCTGAGATATCAAAAACTGTTGATACTTTAACATATGGAATTGACAGTTTAATGCCCTCATGGTTAAAGTGGCCGAGGTGTACACTTTTTTCCCCCACCTTTCTAAAGCTCTGGAATCTCTCTCTGAAGGTAATGGGATTTTTAGCAGTAGAGGCCTTAATTCCCTTGGGACCCTGTGAAATTGTTTCTGGGTCAGCAGTATGGCTTTTATATAGGAACTGGTGAGAGTCAGGAACCCGGTAATACCTGTCTGGTTTAACAGGAGCTGGAGGCAAAGAATCAGGATTAAGGCTGGCTTCTGTGTACACATCATCCAATATGTCTAAAACAGGAGGGATAGCCAGAGGCCTATGCTGGGGGAGCAGAAGAAATTCCCTGAGCCTTTTCTTGGAATCTGAGTAATCTTGGCCTTCCCAGTGAAAGTGTTCCCTCAATGTATGCAGGGTTTCCCCAAAAGAGAAGTCCTCGGGGGGGGGCGAGGGAATAGACTCCTCTGCATCAGAGTCTTCGAATGGAGAATAGGCATAATCCTGGTCCTCAGATAGTTCTGAGGTAATAGAAGCTTGATCTGAGGAAGGGTAGTCTTCCTCTAATCTGGGCCTTTTGTCAGAGGGGGGATGAGAACCCCTGATAAGAGTAATCAAATCCTCAGCCATGTTAAGCATCTGTTTTTTAGGCATAGTGCCTTGAGAGGGGGTCTGAGGAACCTGTTTTTTGGTTTTCATGGCTGCTTTAGATTTAGTGAAGGCTTTAATGGAGAAGGAGGAAGGCCTGAAGACCCCTTGAGAAATGGCAGGCCTGTCTAAATTCTGAGTTTCCCCGCCAGGAGTGGCGTCGGGATCTGAAGTAGGAATGGGGGCCGAGGAGCCTGCGACCTCGAGTACTGAAGACACCAGTAATGCATTGTCGTCGGTACTCAGGGGCTGCATAGGTGCCTCGCTGAGTACCGGAGAACTGGTAGTAGGCCTTAGCGTGGTTTCAGTAGGTAGTGCAGACCTCGTATGTCGGTCCTTATCTTTGCGTTTTTTGCTCAAAAATGGAGTCGGGAGTATCCGACAACATAATTAAATTTTTTGCCAAAAAAGTGAAGGGCGAACTCCGCCTGACACTTAATAGTGTGCTTATTGAATCTAGCACAAAAACGGTAGGCCGAGACGTCGTGGTCTGGGCCTAAGCAAGGTATACAGAAAGAGTGGAAATCCTTATGCGGTATTTGCTTCCCACATGAAATGCAATTATTAACTTTGTCTGACATCGGTCTGAGGCAAGAAAAGTTTCCCCAATGGGGTACTTAGCTTTCAAGAAGACTTCGTCTGAAATACTTTCGTAAATCTCAGGAGCTGGCTGACCGGCACTTGCGAACTGCTTCTGCTTCGGGCACCGCACGGCAAGAAAGACTGAAGAAAATGGCGTCGGCTGCCTCTTTTATACCCCTGCCACACTGACGTCAGGGAGGAAGCGATGACAACCGACGCCGGACCTAGACTTTGGAATTCGGCCGACCGGGGACCCGCCTGACGGCAGGATAACCCATCTGTTATGACTGCAGCTGTATGAACGATGAACATCTGAGAAGGTGCCCACTCTTCAAGCTTGTAGTGAGTGGAACCTTGAGCAGAACAGCTATAATTGTCTGTTCTGGGGGGAGGCAAACAGTTCTATCTGAGGTGTGCCCCACTGGTGGACTATGTCTAGGAAGACCTCTCTGTGTAACATCCATTCATGATTTAGGTTCATAGGTGTTTACTAGGCTAATGACCCACAATGGCCTTTTTAAGCCAAGCCATGCATCCAAAATCTCTGACAAGTTCTGATACCCTTGATAAGTGTAAGCATGGGCCTGACAGATGAACTATTTACAGGTTACCTGTTTGCATCAGAGGCAAAGGTGCCAAACCAGGGATGAATTTCCAGTTTTCCATCCAGTTGTCTAAGTTGCTCTTGAATTGGAATAGGGAGGAACTCTGCTGAGGGCATCTGCCTGATTTTTGTCCTGTGATGGAATGTACACTGCCTGTAGTGTTACATTGGATTGAGTGTCCAGCTCCTATGCTTGTATGGTCAGTCTGCAGACTAAATAAGATCTGGTCCCACCCTGCTTGTTGATGTACCACAGCACTGTGGTGTTGTCTGTGAAGACTTGGAGGGGACCTGGATGTAAAAGAGGGAGGAATGCCTTCAGGGCTAGGAGAAGTGCAGTAATTTCCCTTATACTGATGTGTTTTTTTCTGGAGACAAGGCTCCCATTAAGCCTGTACTTTTAGTCCATTCACAGTGGCTCCCCATGTTAGATCTGAGGCATCTGTGTACATGCTTTGAACTGTACTGAGGGGCTGTAAAGGTAGTCCTAGATTCATAGGTAGGTACTAGGCTATCGGCCCTAGAGCCTACACAAGCCAAGCCAAAAAAGGTACCCTGGCTTTCCCAACCCAAGAAAATAATTTTCCTGTGCCCCTGTCAAGCAGAGCCATAGATGTAATCCCTGGGGTGAATTTCCTATTTCTCATCCAATCATCAAGATTTTTCTTGAAGAGTGCTAATGAGGAGCTTTGTTTGATACAGATAGGTAGTTTGTTCCAGAGTATAGGAAGTCTCTAAGACAGGAATCTATCCCTCTAGAATTTTCTGTTTATTGTGGTGACAAGGTTTAGGTCCCTAGAGCATGTAGCTCGGAGGAATTGAGATTTTTTTAAGTGGAGCATGTCCAACAGCTCTGGGTTTGACATAGCTTTGTATGTTAGGCAGAGATCGCCTCTGAGTAGGCAATATGCGACGGAGTAAAGCTTGAGTTTTTTTAGATGATCTGCGGAGGGAATCTGTTTGAGGCCAGTAATCCTCTTGGTGAGGTATTTCTGTGGCCTTTCCAGTTGCTGTAGATGTCTTGTGAGGTACACACCAAAAGGGGCATTGTACTCTATAATGGGTCTAATGAGTGATGAGTAGAGGGGAACAATGACCTCTTTTTTTCTGGATGAGAAACCTTTTGTAATGAGGTGTGCCACATAGAAGGATTTCCTGACTACTGTGGCAATGTGATTATCAAAGGAGAAACTACTACCCACCTGTGTCCCAAGGTCTCTTATCACACTTTCGGTGTTAAGTAGACTACCACCTATGTGGTAGCTCATGGGTACAGAGCTTCTACCACAGGGGATGACAATGCACTTTTTGGCACTGAGCTTGAGGCCATGGCTTTGGCACCAGGCATCTGTCTCAGTGAGGCCCTTTTGTACGCTGTCCACATCGTTAGGGAGTTTCATTTATGGCTCCTAGTTTGCAGTCATCTGCAAACTTCGTTAGCCAAAGATCTTCTGTGTTAGCCTATACTTCAGAAAAATAGATACCAAACAGGAGAGGACCCAGGACTCAACCCTGTGGTACTCCACTGGTCTGAAGTCGGATTTGGAGTCTGCTACTTTCACAGTGTGGGTTCTGTCAGTGAGCCAGATGGCAACCCATCTTGTGACATAGGGATTTATACCGAGTTTAGTGAGTTTATCTATAACTTCAGAGTGGGAGACGGTGTCAAAAACCTTGGCGAGATCTAGATAGGCTGTGTGAGCCACCTTAACCTCGTCTACGGCTTTGGCGACTGCTTCAAAGAAGTCAATCAGGTTTAGGAGACATGATCTGCCTTTTACAAACCCAAACTGAGTGGGTCCAGAGTTTGGAGATTACCAATGTCTTTGTTTATAAGTTCCATGATGATCTGTTCCATGGCCTTGTAGACCAGGCTCATCAGGCTAATGGGGATGTAGCTCCCGAGGTCCGTGGTGGCTCCCCCTTGTGAAGTGGGATAACCATTGCTGTACGCCATTCAGTGGGCACAAAGCCTGAGGTGAGGCTGTGATTGAAGATGGTGCTTAGGTGGGGTGCCAGTTCATTCTGTAGTTCATGCAGAACGCAGCCTGGGATACTGTCAGGTCCCATGGATGCTGCGTTCCTGGCTTTGGAGAGTGTGTTTTTTACCTGTGCAGCCATGATTACAGGAACTTTGCATTCTTCCGATACAGAGATGGGCCCTTTAGGGGTGGGGGGGTGAGGGGTAAAGTTTGCACTGAACCTATCTGCCAGGATGTTGGTAATATCAGCTGGCTCTGTATACTTAGTCCCATTGTGTTGTAACTCAGGGCAGATCTGAGTGTTGCCATTGAGATTCTTGACATAGCTATAGAATGCTTTGTGGTTGTCTTTAAAATCAGTGGCGATTTTGTTTTCATAACTAGCTTTGGAGGACTTTATGAGGGAACTCAGCTTCTTGCTGAGGCTGACAAGGGAGTTCTTCCAGTCATGGGATTTTACTCTTTTTTTGCAACAGTTTCTTTCTTCTGTTGTAGAGTTTGTTTATCAGGGGATCACCAGATTGGCTTCCCTTTTTTGGAGGATAGCATATTGGTTCTGTTAGGGATAGCACGATCCATGCACTCATGTAAGTGCTTATAAAATGCATTTGTATAGGATTCAACAGTTGTACCTCTATTGACCGTCTGCATGGGTATCGTGAAGGTTTGCCACTCCAGCCTTAAGAAGTGTGAAGTTGGCATTGGAGAAATGTTTTACGGTGGTTTCCCTAATAGGGGATGGGGGGTGGGATGTGGATGTCTAGGCTGATTAGCTTGTGAACAGTTCTGACCAACGAGGAATTGACCTCTGGTGTAGAACACCAGTTGCCCATGTTGGTAATGACCAGGTCTAGGATATTGCTGCCTCTGGTGTGGGTGTGGATAAGGTGACGTTGGAATTTATGAATTCTAGAAAACGTTGAGCAAAAAAGTTGGTACATGAGTAGTTTTCCCAGTTAATGGTGGGGTAGTTGAAATCGCCCATTATTAGGGTATTGGGCTTTACCCTAATATTTTCCAGTGTATCAAGAAATGAGGAGTGGGAATCCTGGGGCATGGTGAAGGATCTGTAGCATGTTACAATTTGGATTGCGGTCTTGCCAAGAGTTAGTTGCAGTTGGATAATCTTGGATGCATTATGCTGAGAACTAGCCTGGAGGTGTGGATATCCTTAATGAAAATGGACATGCCTCCACCTTTAGTGTTTCAGTCCAGGTTAGGTGGCCGAAAGGTGTGGAATGAATTATAGCCTGGTAATGCAATGGTGCTCTCTGGAGCCTTGAACCAGGTCTCTGTCACTACACAGATGTTAATGTTCTCCATTTTAAGGAGTGCCTCAAATGAATGCATTTTAAGGTTTAGACTTCTAGCATTGAGTAGCATTACCCTCAGATTTTGCTTGCTTGTACCTGTTACAGTGGTGAATTTGTCATTTGAACCTTGCCTAAAAAGGCAGTATAGGGTTGCCAAGAGCCTTAGCCAGTATCCAGAATCCCAAGAGCAACAGGTGCAGGCCATCTCTGGCAAAGCATTGTGGTCTGTCGATCATGTCATCCTAGGCAGACAGATACTGGATCCCCTTAGAATGACACCAGAAGTTTAGCCAATTGTTGAAGTCAATCATTTTGTCCTTATACTGTGGTATCATTCTAGGTGATGGCAGGATGCTACTCAGGGCTAGGGTCATACCTGCCTGGGCTACAAGTTCAGAGAGCTCCTCCATGTCTCTCTTCATGTAGTCCAGGGAGGTATGTCTCAGGTCATTCACACCAACATGGACAATGACAGAGTCATACTTGTACTTGTTGTGGAGTGACCTGAGTGCGCGCGTTATGTGGCGGATCCTGGCACCCAACAGGCAGCTGACAGTAACTTTCTCCTTGTTTAGCCTAGTGAGTGGAACATCAGTGTGCCTGACTATATATTCACCTATGACTAAGAGTGTTGGGTACGTTGTTATACCTTATGGGCTGTGGTTGAGTGGCACACTGAGTTTGTGGGCTGTTTGTCATTTGGGTTGTGTTGGAGGGGTGGAGGTTGCATGCGTTTCTGCTTTGGAGGTCTCTGTTGCTTGAGCAGATTTCTATTGAGAGCCTCCATGAATGTAGGTGTGTTTTGTGTTGCTATGTGTGTGTTTTGGTGGTGTAGGTTTTGAGGGACTATGTGATGAGTGTGGTGTGGTGCAAGTGTTTATCTCCTCCTCTTGACTGTCTAGTCCAGTCTTGGGTGAAGAGAGCTTCGCTTCCAGTTTGGCTGTATAAGTGCATCTCTCACAGGTTGTAGTGTTGGTTGGTAGGAGGAGAGGGCTATCTATGTTCATGAGGCTATTGCTGCATTGCCCCAAGATGCCCAGATTCATAAAGTAGACAGGAGAAAACACCGGGAGCTGACCCTTAGACATGCCTGGATAGGTGCTACTGTTTTCCTCTAGACAAGTGAGGAAAGTTGAGTGATATAGTAATTTGTAGCTTATTTAGTGCTTACGAGTTCTGAACAACTGCTGAGCTCAAAGAAACAGATTTGAGTGCTAAAACTAAAAAACTGGCTAGTTCTAAGGGAAAAACTGAAGAGCAGACTTTATGGCATCAAGAATAGTTTAACCCTAGCTAAGCGGCGATGCATAAAGTGTATTTTTGGGGTTTTTTTTAATATAACAGTAGCAAATGAGCAAACTGACAAACAAATTAACCAATAAAAAGTAAAAAACTGAGCCCCGTTCCAGCAGTCTTCGATCAGACAAGTTCTGACTGCACACTCCTGCCACTAGGGTGCAGGGGAACCTTCTCCAAAAAAGATGGTCTGGATTAGTGCTCAAGTTATACAAACAAAGTTAGATTCAGCAGGTCTGAATTTAGTCTATGCTACAGCAAACAAGGCATACCAATTTCAGAAAGAAACAGTTCAAATAAGCAGGACAATAAGCCTTTAACCAGAAACTCCAAGCTCAGAAGGGCAGAATATACCCTCTCCTCCCACAAGAGTGCAGACCATGCCTTTTTAATGTAAAATAACTGGCCCGAAGCCTAAGTGCTTAAACTAGAACTAATGCACTTTTAGAATAACAGACACTAAGCCTTCAATCAGCAACTCCCAACTTAGAAGAATGTAAGCTACCTGTCCTGCCACAACATTGCAGACCACAAACCTTCTTAATGTAAAACAACTGGTCTGAAGCCTAAGTGCTTCAACCAAAGGCTTAGAATAACAGTTACAATTTAATCAGGCTACTAACAAGCAGTAATAAATGCAGCAGAATAAATGCAATAAAGTAGGAAGAAACACAAATACAGTAAAAGCAGATGAATAAAATGCAATTTTTTTATAACAACAGAAAACGAGCACGTTTATTTAAACAAGTTAGCTAATTAACCAGTAAAACAGCTCAAAACTGAGCCCTGTTCCAGCAGTCTTCATTCAGACTTCAATTCAGGTGAATTTGTTGAATCACTGCCTTATTTCTTTTTTCGGGCAGGGGAGGAAGGGCACCTGAAAGTCTAGGAGGTGGTCGTGTTGGGACCAGATACTCTTCAAGTACCACTGGAACTTCCTCATGTGTAGTCTGGCAAGGGGCAGCATGGGAAGAGTGACTGCCATCAGACCTAGTAGGCGAAGAAATTCCCTGGATGAAATGCAGTTGAGCAGGAGTAAATTCTGAAAGAAAGTGGTCAGAGAAGTGACCTTTTCTGGTGAGAAGAAGGCATTCATAACATCCAACTTTATTCTGAAACCCAAGAACATTTTGTCTTGAGAGGGTGTGAGGGAGGACTTGAGTAGGTTGAGTAAGAAACCCAGACTTCCTAGGAGGGAAATGGTGAGTTGGAGTTGCCTCTGTAGAGTACTTGCTTCCTATGCCTGGATGAGGAGGTCGCCCAAGTATGGGAAGATCTGTATGCCTTTTGTTATGCAGAAGGCTACCACTGGGGATAGACACTTTGTAAATACCCTTGGTGCTGTAGATAAGCCAAAAAGCAAGGCAGTAAACTGATAATGCGAAGATGGCACAGCAAAACGCAGGAGCTTGAGGAAGTCTGGGTGGATGGGGATGTGAAGGTATGTCTCTTTCAGGACCAAAGTGGACATGAAGGCACTGGGTGTCAAAAGTGGAAAAAGGGTTTGTAAGGATAACATACGGAAGGAATGTACATGTAGGAAGAGATTCAGAAGAGACAGGTTCAGGATGGGTCTCCATGGACCATCCTTTTTGGGGACGAGGAAGAGCCTGAAATAAAAACCTTGACCTTCTTGCCCCGGAGGGACCTTCTCTATTGTTCCTTGAAAGAGTAAATCCTGAATGACCTGAGGTATGAGGTGGATTTGGTTTCCTGGAGGGAGAGGAATGCCTTTTGGAGAAGGTCTTTCCTGCCAAGTCATAAAATACCCTCTTTCCACAACTGAAAGAACCCAGTTGTCTGATGTGATTTGTTGTCACAGGGGGAGACAGTGAGAGAGGTGGGCAGAACGGGGGAGATGATGCAGGGTGTTTTTCCAGTCCTGCATTGTTAGGTCTGTCTGGAAAGGGCTGTCTGGGGAGTAATGTGAGAGGAGCTAGTCTTAGAGGATCTCCTGGCATGTTTCCTTGGCTTGGAGGAAGGCGGTGCAGATGCCAACTTGGCTTGGTTGGGAAGTTCCTATGGAACTTAGGGACTGGGGATACAAAAAATGATTAAGATCCTGCAGTTCCTTGCTTTTCTATTGCAGAAGTTTAAAATGTTCTTCAGACTGCTTATTAAAAAGGAACTTGTCAAGAGGGGCATCCATGATTTTGTTTTTGAAATAGTCTGGTAGAGGTTGCAGCCTTAGCCAGGAGTACCTACACAGAAAAGAAACAGATGCAGCTGACCTAGCTGAAGCTTCTGCAGCATCGTAGTTGCATTTGATTGAATTCCTGTCAACTTGTGCTGCTAAAGATAGTTCTGAGGCAATCTGAGGTTTAGTTGGAGAGTCGGGCACAGAGGAGAGCAGATTTGAGGCCTGGGAGACCAGGACTACGGCGTACTTTACCATATATGTCTGGTAACTGATGGCCCTAAAGGCTATGGCTGAGCATGTACAGATCTTCTTTCCTAATCTGTCCATCACCTTGTTGTCTTTACCTGATGGCAGTAAGGACAAAGAGGGTAACTGCCTAGACTGCTTGTCAGCTGAGACAGCAATCACAGCCTGGTCTGCCAGTGGTGGTTTAATGAGACATTTGAAATCATCAGGCACTTTGTAGAACCTGTCTGGTCTTTTAGAAGCCGGTGGCTGTGATTTTGGCATCTAGGAAGCAAAGGCAAAGGTGTCCAAGTATACTGGAATTACAGGGGGATAGCAGAGGGTGAAGGGGACTCCATCTGCAGAAGTTCAAAATAGTCATACGAGTACAGTCCCACTTAAAATATTCCTTAATTCTGGAGATGGTCTCCCCAAAGATAATGTCCTCAGGAGGGGAATCCCCTTCTAAGAAATCCTCATCCAGAGAACAGTATTCTGGGGGAATCCAACTGTTAGGTGTAAAAGAGTGACTCATCAGAAGAGGAGGAAGAGTCTTACTCTTGAGTATGAGAAAGATGTAGAGGGCCAACAGAGACAGGCCTGGTGCTTAAAGCTGGAAGGGCAGGCATTTGTTAAGCAGAAGGCCTCAGGGCCATAAAGGTCTGAAAAAGGGACTGAAAGAATGCTTGCCAGTTCAGCTGACCTTCTGCTGGGGAAGATAAATGCTTTGTCTTTTGCTTCCTCTTGAGGGAAGGAGTCTTTGGTCCTGGCTGAGTAGGCAAAGGCCTGGGATGTGATGTCAGGCCTGGAGTAGGAGAGCTTTCCTCAGAGATGTACAGTAACAGCGGCCATTCAGTTGAGCCTGACTCCCCCCAACATCAGAGACCAATATCACAGATAACTCCATGGACTTGCAGGCTGGAGAAACAAGGGCAGCTTCCAAAATGGTACCCGCCACAGTTGCCAGCCTTATCGGATGTTCCTCAGCCCCTAGACCAGAAGCTGGTGGGATGCCCGTACTCAGAGGTGTAGTGTCAAAACTAGACGCCTTGGCCTTCTTCTTAGGCAGCTCTGCCGTGACGGCCTATTCTGGTTCCATACCGATGACTAGGAGTTTCAGACACTGGTTTTCCACAAAGAGCTTAAGGGCTGTGAGACAGCTGTGCAGTGCTTTAGGAACAAATGACTAGCAAATTGTACAAGCTTTACAGTCGTTGGGATGGCCCTAAGTAAAACAAGCAGAAGTCGTGGCCATCTTTGTGTGGGATTTGCTGATCGCACTTACTTTTTACCTTCCTAGATAACATGGACGGAATCAGCTAAGAAATATTTAAACAGCAACCTAAGCTTGGCAAAAAAGAGTAAGAAGAGACTCCCCAATGAGGTACTTATCTTTAACGTAATCACAAGTGTGGAGCTGAATGAGCAAGCTGACGTTCGACTGCGACAAAGAAGTTCTGGAGATCTGTGCATGCGGATGTCACTTTTACAGCCCATGGTTTATGGTCCCAGCATGTGACGTCCCACGCACTTTACAGCAGCCAGGCTTAGCTTTTGTATATGAGCCGGACATTCCGGTTGCCTGAGGCGGAGAATCCTACATGTGAGAATACTGCAACATGAGAAGAGAGAAACATCATCTGTTTTTCTTTTACCAGAAAAACTAGGTAAGGCATCCTCAAAAGCAGATTTAGTCATCCCCTTTAGCAGTAATTTGTCTTCTTTTCTACCAGGACCCAGTGACTAAAGGCATGGCAGACTAAACTCTTTTTTTAAGTGCACTGGGCCTAGGCATCAGACACAAAGAGAATGCCCATTGGAATTGGGCATCTTACAGTCACACTCTTGACATTTTTAAAACCAGAAGCTCCTTTAACTTGGTCAGCCATATCTTATAAAAAAATACACACCCAAACAACATAAGAAACTAAGAAGAGAAAAGGACAGGAAGGCTACTAACAATGGTAGATGAGTACCAAAGTACAGGAGGCTATCGACGAAGACAGACTACAACAAGTGTAGGAAGAAATACGAAAGACAGAACTACTACTATTTTTTTTTTTTTTTGAAGGAAAGGAAAAGTAGTAAAAGTAGTAAGCACTACCAACAATGACAGTCGCAGGGTACACCAAAGTGTATAAGGGAAGGACAAGAAGAGCTGAAAAGTTTATCGAAGAAAAAGGTAGGTTGAAGGAGAAGAATCAATAAGCTATAAACTAATAAGAAAAAAAATCATAAGCTACACAAAAAAATTTGAAATATAACAAGAAAACTGAACTTGGCTCAACAGCAAACTGGCAACATCTGTCACAGGAAGCAGCAAACAAGATCTGAGGTAAACTGGAGAGGAGCATTCTGGGTAGGACTTAAGCTTGAGAGTTTTTTGTTCTCGTGGGCTGTTGTATATGTCAAGGATAAATGAAGATTGACAACATCAGATTAGCCTATTAAGACAGCTAGCCTAGCAACTATGAACTTATGAAACCACAAATCTAAGGAAAATTTTAAATTTTAGAGTACTTTTTGTAAATGTGAAAAGTATTAAGAATATAGTAAGAATATTAAGAATTTTGGAGTGATATAATACATGCAATATAGATGAATTATATTAGAAGACACAAGACTGATTACAAACAGAGAAACTATGGGAAAGAAAGATAATCTGGAATTTGGGAAATGAGAGATGTTCTGGAATAGCTGTATTCTGTTGAAATACAGTAAAGATATTAAATGTAACTTTAGAAAAATGGGAATATCAACCATTGTAGATTTAAAATTAAAAGAACAAGTATATACAATTACATTATATGCTTATACTAACTGTAAAGAAAGGGAACACTTATTTCATCAGATTTTAAACTATGTAGTGATAAATATGAACATTATAATAGCAGACAATTGTGATTTAAGAGGGAAGCGTAAAAAGAAAGGAAACAATATAAGAAAATGCAAGATATGAGATGTGGTAAGTTGAATGGAGTTACAAAAGGGGCATGTATATAACTAAAATACATTATTTTATAGTATCAGAAGGTTTAGTTATAGGAAAACGGCAAGTAGATGAAAAATGATTTTCCTGATCATCTTGTAATACAGCTAGAGATAAAAGGAATATCTAAAAACAGGCAAAAGAATAAATAAGAAAGCCTGGAATTAAGAAGTAAAGAGCTTAGTAATACAGTTATTGAAAGATCATATTACTATGAGAACATTTTATAAAAAACTGGTCTGAAAGGTGAATTATTTTTAAGGAAAAATATAAGAATTTTTTTTTACATTAGCAATATGATGTGAGAAAAGTACAGAAATAAAAATATATATAATGATGCATCGGATAATGTAGAATATGATAGAAATAACTTTTGACAAAAAATTATAGAAAATAAATCAAAGAAGAAATACAAGAACTGTTATATAAACAAATATATTTTTACAAGGAAAAAGAGAAGTATCAAGTTACTTAAGCAGATTAGTAAAGGAAGATTGGTGAATACAAAATGTAAAAAGAAAAATAGACCAAAGTCAGGAAAAGATAATGAATAGTGTAGTACAATATATTCAAAAATGTTTAAAGAAAAAATAAGGTAGCGAAAAAAAACAAAAAGTAAAAACATTAACAGAAAAAAATATTAAATAGTTGGGATAGGAGATTTCTTTAAATGAGCTAGATAAAGTATTACGACAAGTAAATACAGACTCTGCTGCAGTCCCAAATGGAATAGGGTATGAAATGTACAAAAATTTATGGGACTGGCAAAAAAATATTGTTTAAAGATTTTGAACAAATGATTAAATGAAGGTTTTACTTACAAAGAAATATGCAGTGGAATACTTACATTCATATAGAAGGAGAAAGATAGAAGAAAATTAAAAAAAGGAGACCAATAGTATTGAATAATGATGATTATAAGATACCTATGAAAATAATACAAAAAAGATTTGAAACTAAAATGGTAGATTTTACACAAGATAGCATATATAGTATAAAGAGGAAGGCTTATCAAGAATTATTAATGATAGACAAATTGTGGATGATATTATGAACAGAAAAGAAGAAGTAAAACTCATGACAGGAGAACTTAAGACATTTGACACAACTGGACACAAAATCTTAAGGGTAATAATGAAAGTATACAATATAAGTGATAAAGTTAAGAAAGTATGTATACCAGTGTATAGTAGTAATACAGTAAAATACTTGTAAAAGGCTAGTTAAGCCAAGAGGTACATAAGAAGAGTGGTGTAAGACAGGGATGCCAATAAGCTGTATGCTCTTTGCATTAGCTTTGAATGTAATAGTATGTGAAATAAATTACAAACTGAAAGAGGCAGGGAATACAACACCCAAAGGTTAAGAATTCCAGTTCTGTTAACTTATGCAGATGACATTACAATAACTGCAAAAAACAAAGTTTGGATAAAAGAAGTAATAATTTGCACAAACGTGTATCGAGAGATGATAGGGATGGCTTTAAATAAACAGAAAAGTAAAGGTTTAGTTGATGAAGTAAAGATCGAGGGTATATATTTTGCAAGTAATGAAATTTCTGTGTTAGGTATAAAATTTATATATTAGTAAAGAACAAGAATTTAGACCCGTGGTAGTGGTGTTGTGGTAGCATTGTCACCTCACAGCAAGACGTTGTCCCGTTCGATTCTCAGCTAGAGCGTCTTCTGTGTGGAGGCATGGGTGAATGAGCGTGCCTTCGTTGGAGGTTGTGCATTGTAACTAGGCACGTAAAAATCCACTACCAAACATCAGCGGACCGGAGTTCCACTGTGGCGACCCCTAACCGGAATATGCCGAAAGACACAACAACAACAAGTAAAGAACAAGAATTTACATACCCACAGATGCACTTCATCTTTGAACCCAGATTTTATGCTGACTGTAACTCTATGAATGTTATATATTTGGCCACCTGCAACTTATGTTCATGTTTCTACATAGGCAAAATGGTTCAAAGATTTCTTGACAGGGTTAACAGGCATTAATATGAGATAAAGATAAAGAATGTGAATAATGCTCCGACCAAACATATCATAGATTTGCCACAGCACAATTTTAGTTTTAGGATTTTACAATGTCTACAAAGTAATATGAGAGGGGGTGATCTTAACACATTGGCGCAAATAGAACTACATTGAATTCTTAGGCTACAGGCTCATAGATATCCTGGTATTAATGCCAATGTTAAAATCAAGCCTGTGCTGCAAGGGGGTAGGCTCAAAAGAAAAAGAACAAGTTTAATTGAATACACCCTTGTCTCATTATTTGATATTTTCTGATAGGCTGCTTTAAGTTTAAATAGAATATATCTTATTTTGTATTGTGATCTAATGAAGCATAGAGATATGCCAAAGCGCTCAGCATTTTATGCATTTTATTAAAGTGCATTTTATGGTCCTGGTTGTTCTGCTGATTTTTTATCTACTGTTTGCTTGGCTCTCCAGCTTGAACATTTGGGAGTATTTGGTGGCTTTGTCTTTTAGGTATAAAATCTGGGAATAAAGATGCAAGTAGAATTCAGCAGGAAAAATAATAGAAGAAATAAAGCAAACATCTTTTCTGGAGAATATATAAATTATCATTCAGGAAAAAAGGTGTATATGATAAATTCAGTTTGTTTGTTTCTTTCGGCTTTTCCCGGTTAGGGGTCGCCACAGCGGAACTCCAGTCTGCTAATGATTGGCAGTAGATTTTGATGTGCTGGCTTGCTGGGCCAACGAAGGAACGCCCATTCACGCATGTCGCCACACAGAAGACGCTCTAACTGAGAATCGAACGGGCAACGTCTAACTGTGAGGTGACAATGCTACCACTGCACCACCTGATGGTAAAAAATAGCATACTTAGCAAGTGTATTTATGTTGTTAATAGTATTTGAAAATAAATTATTGCAGGAACTGTTTTTCATTTATATAAGTTTCAAAATTAAACCCAGTAAAAGAGTTTTGTATGTAAATAAAGAAGGAGGGTCAGGGTTAATTAACCCAGTGGTACACACTGCTTCATTAAATTTGACAAAGTGTACAAATGGATAAATGAAAAATAGGAGAGACTGGCAGTAAAACTGTAGAAATATAAGCATGATAAATTTGGGGGTATGGTAAGGTAAAAAAAAAAAAAAAAAAAAAGAGTACAATTGAAAAACTGTATAAATTAAGAAATAAAATGTACCAACAAAAAAATATTTCTTGGAAAATAAAAATTGATGGCATAGAAAAAGAAAAATATGGCATAAGAATGCAATGGAAAAATCTAATAGATGAAAACATTAAAGCTACAAAAATAAGAAGCAAATGGTGTAATCAGAAAATAGAGACTGGTAATAGATAAACTGCCAGTAAAAGGAAATATACCATATAAAAAGAAAATTCAAGTATTGTCAAGAAGAAGAAACTATAGAACATGTGTTGAAATGAGAGTAAAAAAGTTATGGGGAAAACTATGTAACAAAGATTTCTGAACATGTAAAAGCTGTAGATAAAATAAACATGGATATGATTAATTACAGATATTATAAGAACAGAAGTAAAATATGTTAAAAGAATAAAGTTATTTTATGTTACATGAGTTATGTAGAATAAAAAAATGAAATTTATGTAGAATAAAAAATGAAATTATGTTGAATGGTAAATGGATTTTAGCAACAATATTAAGTAAAATCAGACGGTGGTTATGGAAAAAGGAGTGGGGGTCTAATAGGGATGAAAATTTGGCATCACTGTAAAGGAAATTATGAATGTGTGAACAGATTTGTATATTTATGTATTCACAAATATGCACATATTTGTAGCTAAGCTGTAAATAGGAGTTATTGTTGTATACAAGTAAAGAAACCTTACTCTTTTTAATAGGTGCTGTGGGATGTTTTATATCTATCTGAGCTACTACCAACTCAAGCAGATGGGACCTCAGTTTAACATCTCACCCAAAGGGACTAGGAACACAACTGTATAAAATCCTAAAATCTAGTTATTGTCCCATCTGACAAAAAAGCTCACAGTTAGAGAACCTTCTTACTCTCTTAAGGTATACCCACAGCCAAACTTAATTCTACTCCAGTACCCTCCAATTAAAACACACATTAGTGAAAACAGCCTTCTCCAGAATTGGTCCAGCTCTCTGGAATCAGATTTCACCTGATATCAGATAACAGCAGATGTTAGGGTTCATGTCTCACTAGGAACACCTTTCAGGTATCAGAATATTAATGATTTAAGGATAATGGATAATTAATACCATGATGCACTTATTTAAAAGCAGCACTTACTGTTAAATTTTGTTACATTTTTGTTAAAGTTTGTTAAACTTTATTTTCTGCTCTAGTGTTCTAACATAGCTGAATTGGATAGACTCAATACATTTTACTTTCTTTCTGTGCAATTTATGTTAGAATTTTAAGCAAATCTATTTTCAGTCTGTCAGCTGTGGGAATATATAATTTAACTGCAGCTTGCATTTAGATTGTACTTTAAGTGTATTAATGCATATGCAAAAGGTAAATCTCATTGTTTTTGCTTCTAAGCTCGGACTATTGTTGAAAACTGTCTCTGGACCAGTCCATCTACCAGAATCTCAAAAAAATAAGACAAAGTAAGAATTCTGATAATTGCTTGCTAAAAACACTACTACTAAACATGTACCTGTGATATTACATAATATTTTAAAGTCTAGTATCCTACTCTATTTAGATAACTCATTGTAAGTTAAAATTCCTACTTAATGTTTCTGCATTCTTGTCATTCCCTATTTCTTTCCTTCTTGCCTTAGTTAATTTCCCTGTCTTACTTATCTTTTCTACCTCAGTTTTTCTTTCGTTTCCATTCAGTAGACTTTCTCCTGTTCCATTACCTTCAAATGTATACTCTGTGTTACAGTACAAGCAACAAGTGAGAACTTTTTGAACTTGTACATAGTTGGAGAAAAATGTTACCTTAGTAGAGTAATTTATGTGATTATCAACAGCACACACTACTTCTAGACAATGTACTTTAAAATTATCATCTAACTGGTGAATTTACTTAATACATACCACAAATATTGTTTTTTTTTTTAGGCAATATTGTTATATGTTACTTATTTTTTTTCTGCAACTTTCTCCCAAGGCCACTGAAAACAAATTCTTACCACTTCACAATCAATCAAAAAAAATAAGTAAATAAATTAATTGCATGCCAACACATACTGCAGACCCTGGCATGTTGCCAAGCTACACACTATCTTGAGTGATGTACCAGACCAGATGCTAATGGATACATTGCTGACTCATCAATATCACCAGAAGAAGGCATTCCCTGTGTCTATAATTAATGGTATACTACCAGTATCACTCCCACACTGGTAACTGTGGTCTAAGAATGTAGTGGTACCAAAATGCACCCCCTGTCACCTGTGACTTACACTGCAATGCTTACAGTAATTCATGGAAATCTGAAAGAAGTTCTTTAATAAAGTAACAAAATAAATGCAGGCCTAAAAATCAAATGGTAGTTACACTGCCAAATATAACGATTTCAATTTTCAGTTATTCCTATAGCCCAAAGAATGGAGTCACACTAGACAGAAATACTGTAAACTTAATGAAATAAAATACAATGTACATACAAAAAGCATTATTACAGCCATATTTACATGAACCGTATTGCTTTTCACGGAGATAGCTTATACAACAAGGTATACTGCATATTAGTGCAATGTCATAAGCTACACAGCTAGTTTTAGGTAGGCAGACAGCATACCCATGCTAGGGGAAAGGAAGGCCTTGCATTTTGTATTCCCTAATGAAAGTAATGAGGGTTGCACATATGGTCAACATTCCCTCAGCTTTGCAGGGTGCAGTCTGTGGATGTTATTACAAAGTTTTGGACTTCTACCAATGGCTCTTGTATGCTGTTTGTACTGGAGATGTACACTCCTGTATTCTGCTCTTTGCTTATTTACACATGTTCTTGATATTACTTAGTAAACATTTGTTATAATTGTTAATTTGTAGTGGAGTTTTTCTTCCTGGGTCTCTGCTCTAAAAGGACTAGTATTCCAGTCGGACCTTCCTGGTAACCAAATGTCAAATAAAAATAAATATGTCTGCAAAACAATCCTAAGTGATTTGCAATATTCCCAAAATGTAGGTTGAATACTATAGCTATTACTGCTTAGGAACAGTGTAACTTCCACATGTCCTGATGGAGCTATGTTGTAGACATTTGTTCAGAATACACAAGTGCGCTTTTCTGCATTTAGGAGTTTGCTGTCAGCAGCCGACTGCTGTTGCTGTCTGTTACTACAGATGACATTTCAGGGAAGCAGTATGACTATGTCAGGGAAAGGAAGGCCTTGTGTTTTGTATTCCCCAGTGAAAGTAATAAGGGTCGTACATATGCCCAACATTCCCTCAGCTCTGCAGGGTGCAGTCTTTGGGATGTCATTACACAGTTTTGGACTTCTACCAAAGGCATTCCAAGACAGGAAGTGGTATCATCCCTAAAAGAATGAGTTGTCTTGAAGGCATATCCAGACCTGGTAGGAGTTTTGGCAGTTATCACCAACAGGGAACACCAGTATCACAGTGCATGAAGAGGTTATAGAAAACTGTCTGTTTTGTGCACCACTGTTTCCCGTCACAGTTACTTGTGTCACTAATAATTTACTATAGCCATTTTCATCAATATAACTAACATTACATTTATATGGGTGATCATGTATCATACCCTAGACTACTATAATGTATTTTATTACATACTGTATTCATCCAGTGACATTTTGGAGAAGCATATGGGCTGCTATCTATATCAATACTGCCTGTCACATATATAAATTAATTAAATGCCACACTTTCCAGTTTGTAACAATGTTACTAAAAATTTGTGCAGCAAGGACTGGGTATGAATAGATGTATTGGCCACTACGGAGTGGCAAAGTAGGTTTCATCTGACATGCAGATAAAAAAACTCTGACCTCTCTGCAGTAGCCTTCTAGAGAACTTCAGATGCATCTCCAAAATGCTACAGCAAATGTCCCAGGGATTTTTATTTACACATGAACAAAAATTATATTTCAATACTGTTGTAGCAACTGATGTCCTATTTAGGGATACCAGTCAAACTTGTAGTTTATTACTTTGTTTTGGCTCATTTGCAGCAGTACAAAGAACTGCCTGCTCACACCCTTGTTCTCCCCTCCCCCTTCCCTGTTTATTACCTTAAGACAATCCCAAAGTTAATAAATATTACCTGTGGCAGGCACCATTTTTAAAACTACAATCCACTCTGCTACAGGCCCCATGAGGAGCTCAGTGTCTCTCCAGTAAGTGTTTTACAACTGTAAATGCCTATTTATGTTGAATTGTGTTAGACATTTTACAACTGTATATGTTTATGTTGAATTGTGTTAGACATCTAATATGATTTATGCTTTATTATTGGAAGTTACTATGCCATGCTAGCATTTTGTCTGCACCAAGTTGTTTTTCGTATAATAGTATAGTCTATTTGCATAGCTGCACCTTGTTCACTAATGTTAATCATGTAATGGTGTTGTGTGTAGACAGCTCATACTGGTGTCTAATTATTTCTATACAATTGTGCTGTTACTTTGGGATAGAATCACATTAGACAACCTCGACAGAGTGCTGCTCGCTATATTTTTATCTGCGACTGCATAACTGTCTTGAGGTTTCTTCTAACAGAATTCTACATATATTAATAGTTGGTTCAAGACATTTTTCCTACATACAGTAGCTATTTGCTCAGTTTGTTTTTTGTAATCTTTATAATATATCTTTACCATCTCAAAGTGCTTACTCCTCTATGTACTCTTCTTTTTGAGACCTAACACCACTCTTAAATATTCAACTGCGGTACCACCTTTATCATTCCTATAAGAAAAGCGCAGTCCGGGTCTGAACTAGTATGTGTCTACCTGTTTAAGCCAATATTAATTTTTCCCTGGAGAGCACTCTGCTTTGGCTTGTAAGCAGCCCCCCACCCACCCACCCCACACACACACAATCTTCCACTTTCTCTCTTATTCCCCTCTGTTGGCAGATAGTATCCATACTCTGATCAATACTGTGTGTTTGTTAATTTAAACTGAGACCACAGTGGCCTACTGGTACAAGGTTATCCTGTTTTTCCACCTGAAAATGGTTAAGAAATGACTTACAGTTTCAGAGCAGTCCTTGGTCAGTTGTGATTGTTTCTCAAACACTAACTTGTCTTTGCTTTGGCTCATTAGCAGCAGTACAAAGAACTGCCTGCTCACACCCTTGTTCTCCCCTCCCCCTTCCCTGTTTATTACCTTAAGACAATCCCAAAGTTAATAAATATTACCTGTGGCAGGCACCATTTTTTAAAACTACAACCATCCTTGTCACTATCATATGTTCATTCCTCAATTAACTCTGTTACCTGATTGTTTCCAGCCCCCTCATTGTTCTCCCCTCCCCCTTCCCTCTCATTGTTCTCCCCTCCCCCTTCCCTGTTTATTACCTTAAGACAATCCCAAAGTTAATAAATATTACTTGTGGCAGGCACTATTTATTAAAACTACAACCACCCTTGTCACTATCATATGTTCATTCCTCAATTAACTCTGTTACCTGATTGTTTCCAGCCCCCTCATGGTTCTCCCCTCCCCTTCCCTGTTTATTACCTTAAGACAATCACAAAGTTAATAAATATTACCTGTGGCAGGCACCATTTTTTAAAACTACAACCACCCTTGTCACTATCATATGTTCATTCCTCAATTAACTCTGTTACCTGATTGTTTCCAGCCCCCTCATTATTCTACCCTCCCCTTCCCTGTTTATTACCTTAAGACAATCCCAAAGTTAATAAATATTACCTGTGGCAGGCACTATTTATTAAAACTACAACCACCCTTGTCACTATCATATGTTCATTCCTCAATTAACTCTGTTACCTGATTGTTTCCAGCCCCCTCATTGTTCTCCCCTCCCCTTCCCTGTTTATTACCTTAAGACAATCACAAAGTTAATAAATATTACCTGTGGCAGGCACCATTTTTTAAAACTACAACCACCCTTGTCACTATCATATGTTCATTCCTCAATTAACTCTGTTACCGGATTGTTTCCAGCCCCCTCATTGTTCTCCCCTCCCCCTTCCCTGTTTATTACCTTAAGACAATCCCAAAGTTAATAAATATTACCTGTGGCAGGCACCATTTTTTAAAACTATAACCACCCTTGTCACTATCATATGTTCATTCTTCAATTAACTCTGTTACCTGATTGTTTCCAGCCCCCTCATAAGAGCAACCAACAGGGTCTCTACCCGCTTCGCTCCCCACCCTGCCCCCAGTGGTCCCACCTTTATTACACTCACAAACCCCTCCCATCTTTCCAGTAGCCAACCACAGCGCTAACCCAACACTACCTCCTCCATCTTCCCACTATCACACCTCAACTAACATGTACAAGCATACCGTACCTATGCTCACTGCATGCACTCTCCTTGCATATCTTACATCCTACCAAAGCTCTATCATTCCCACACTCAACCACTACCACTGTACTACTACTCACACCACCACTCATGTCTCAACCTCACTCAGCTCCCCTCCCACCAACTCAAGAACCATCCCTATGCACCCCCCACATATTCTACCAACTATATTACTCAAACATAAAGCATCCCTACAACTTAACATAGTAACCCTCCCACCATACCTATTACCCAAAGAGCACAATCATAAAGTTTCCCTTATAAACAAACACATTCAAAAACTGAGAAAACTAATAACCTCATGCATATCAAAACTAGCCCTAAGTGGAGATATCCACCCCAACCCTGGCCCTACCGTCTCCAACCCCAATCCTCATAATCAGACTAGAAACCACAACTTCTCCCATATTACAGACAATAGAAAGCCAAATGACTTCCTTCTACTAAGCCCAAATATTAGAAGTATATCCAACAAAGTCCATGAACTCCATGCCACCATAGACTTGTACTCCCCAGATATAGTCATCCTGACAGAAACCTGGTTAAAACCTCACATTACCAGTGAGCAAATACTCCCTACAGGTTATGGCATACTAAGAGTAGACCGGCTAAACAAGAAAGGAGGCGGTGTAGCTATAATATTTAAACAGCATCTAAACATCCAGATCTTAAAATCATCAGCTCCACAAATATGCAATGAAGAAATAATATATACCAACCTCAAAATAAGCCAAAACAAAACCATCAACATAATTGGATGCTACTTCCCACCTGGCCAAAACATCCCTCCACTAGAAAACCTCCTCAGCTGGTCTACCCACCATCTCCCCAAGAAACTAAACAGTGGAGCTCAAAACCCGTTCAATCTCTTCTATCTCAAGGCAGGGGGGAAGGAGGGAGAGTATATTCTGCTTCATTAGAGAATTTTGGAAAAGAAAACTGGTAGCTCCTCTAGAGATTGAAGACAGAAACTAGAACAGACTTTGGGGACAAGGATGGATTAGGGCTCAAGTGATACTCTATCCTTGTGGAAAAATCAAAATCAAGCAATTAATAGACAGGGCTTGAAGCTCTGAGACTCTCCTTGCAGAGGTAATAGCCACTAAGAATGCCGCTTTCCAAGACAGATATTTTTAATTCGTATGTAGCAGCCGGTTCAAAAGGGTGATGTTAATGCACTTAAGATTAAATCAAGATCCCACGAGGGTGCAGGATGAAAACTGGTGGTCTTACAGACTGGCACCTTTTAATTAACGCGGTATAGTCTGCTGCTCATCATCAAAGGAGGATCCGCGGATTCATGGAATTTCGAGATAGCAGCTATTGGACTTTAATAGTTGAGACAGAAGATCCCTGATTAAACTAAAATGTTAAGAATTTCAAACCTCTGGGACAGGAGCAGGAGAAGTTCAAGCTCCTGAGTTGAGCCCAGATAGCAAACCTTTCACTTACTGAGGTACAATTTGTTAGTGGTGGGTTTGTGGCCAAGGGTTGTGAACAACTTCCGGTCTAGTGTGTGCCTCTAACTACAAGGTTGAAGTGGAGGAGCCAAGCTGTCAATTTTAGAGATTGAAGGGGGGATTGCTGTCGTCCCACTGATGGATTAGCAACCGATCAGGTCTAAGGTCCACGGATCGCCCACTGCATGCTTTTTTTTCAGTAGAAACCATATCTGACGAGGCCAGTATGGGGGGCAATCAGAATCATTGAAGACCCCAGTTGAGAAGTTTTTGAATAACTTTGAAGGAGGGAAGGAGAGGAAAGGCATAAAGTAGCCCTTGTTGGCCAAGATTGTGCTAGAGCATCCAGCATGGCTGGTCCTGATGTGGAATCAGGAGAAGAACCTAACTTGTGTTTTGTGAGTTGCAATAGGTCGAGCACGGGCGCCCCCATCTCTTGAAAAAAAACCTGGGCTGCTACGCGTTTAGAGACCATTCGTGAGGAGAGAATTGTCCTGCTTAATTTGTCCGCCAATACATTTCCTTTTTCCTGGGTCGCTACCAAGCCTAGGGATAGAAGTACAGCCCTCATCTCCCACACGTTGATGTGGAGGGAGAAGAGCTTCTTCCCGAGCCAGGAGCTCTCAACTAGCCTGCCCAGACAATGCCCCCCACCCTATCTGGGAGGTACTGTCGTCAGGGTAACCACTGGAGGGGGAGAACAAAGGGTTTTCCCATCTAAGTTGGATGTTTGAAGCCACCAGCTAAGGTCCCTTTGTATATTTCCGTAATCATGATGTGATGATTGAGGGAAGGACCTGAAAGGACCATTGAGTTGACAAGAGAAGAGCCAGAATCCTCATGTAACCTTGCTAGAGGAACCAAAAGAAACTGTGGCAGACATTGAGCCTAGAAACCTGTAGGACTATCCTGGCTGGGGCTTGATCTCGGAGATCAGAGCTTGAACTTGGCCTTGTAGTTCGGATCCTTCGCAGAAGAAAGACGCAGATCAATCTTGATCAATGCTCTGCTCCTATAAACTTTTATGTTGAGAGGGCAGCAAGAGACCAATTAATTGAATGTAATCCCCAGGGAACAATTCCAGGAGATGGTGGCTTTGAGGTTGTCCATTAGTAGATGCCTGGTGGTGGCAGTCAGGACAGTCGTCGAGATAGGGAAAGACTTGAATCCAGACTTCAGGTGAGCCGCCACTACTGCCAAACACTTGGTGAACACCCTGGGGCTGTGGTGAGACCAAAGGCAGAGTACAAATGGTAATGACTGACTCCCAGGCTGAAGCGCAGATACCTTCTGACGCCTGATGTATCGGTATGTGACAATAGGCGCCCTTGAGGTCTATGGAGCATCCAAACATCCTTCCAACAACGGAGAATGGATTGCAACGGACCTATCATTTTAGGTGATTTCAATATTGACTGGCAATCATGTTCTGGCAACCATCCAACCCATCATGTAAACCTTCATGGCTACACCCAACTAGTCCAATCGCCAACCAGGATAAATAAAAACTCCAGCAAGCACACTACCCTGGACTGGATACTAGTCAGTAAGAGCCCCCAGTCATATATAACAGGCTGCTTATCAGATAGCCTCAGTGATCACTCCCCAACATTCCTACTGAAAAAATACCTATACCAAGCTAAACCTGTCGTCTACCGTCAGATACTTAAAAAAATAAACTTTAACCCACTCACATTCATCTCATCCCTCAAAGAATGTAACTGGCATCCTCTAAAGTACCTCAGTCTTGATGACGCAGTTGAATTTTTTAATACTACCTTCCTGAGCATCCTTAATTACCATGCCCCCATAAGACTTTCCAGAATCAAAGTACAACCCTCCCCATGGCTACAGAAAACCATTAAGTCAGAAATGAAAAACAGGGATAAAGCCTGGGAGCACTGGCGCAAAACCAAGACCCCCCTCAACTAGACAGAAATTCCTAGAACTACGCAATAGAGTCAAAAAGCTAATAAAACAGAACAAATTCCAATACTACCAGTCTGCCCTAGACTCCTCCGAACACAACCCCAAACAATTCTGGTCCTCCATAAACTCCATCCTCCACCCAGGTAAAGTCAGTACCCCTCCTCCTAACATCCCTCACTCCTCAGAAAATATTGCTACCTCATTCAACACATACTTCACACAAACCATACTATCACTAGCTAAACACAACCCCCCTCCCCTCCAACCCACACCTTCAACTACTAATCTCCCCACTGCCTTCTCTTTTTCTCTTGTACCTACCTCCAACATAAAAAAACTCTTAACTAAACTTAAACCCACCAAATTAGCAGCAGACAACCTCCCAAGTGAATACCTACAAATCGCAGCTGATGCTCTGGCCTACCCAGTATCCATCTTGATTAACCGATCTCTGTCAGAAAGTTATGTTCCCACACTGTGGAAATTATCACATATAATTCCCCTCCCCAAAGGGGGACCCTCCACAGAACTAACCAATTACCGCCCCATAGCTATTCTCTCTCCACTCTCCAAAATACTAGAGAGATGCATACACTCTCAGGTCTCAGACTGCCTCCTTACTAACAACCTCCTTTCCAATACTCAGCATGGTTTCCGACCAAACCATAGCACCACCACTGCCTTACTCTCCTTTACTAACACTATCCTTCAGCATAAAAACAATGGCTATCTCTCCTCTGCTACTTTCCTAGACCTATCTAAAGCATTTGACATGGTCCCACACAAACAACTTATCTCTGTCCTTAATAACCTATCCTTCTCACAATCAGTCACCAACTGGTTTCAGAGTTACCTGTCTGACCGCCAACAATCCGTTGTATGGCAGAATGACATATCTCCCCAACTACCTGTCTCCATAGGGGTTCCC